>NC_088643.1:76775746-76993246 GCF_964019385.1 Sycon ciliatum | reverse complement strand
ACTGTTCTTTGTGTTTGTTTCTTGCACTGTCTCGCTAGTTGACTGCTCTGCAGTGGTGAAACCTGCCGGTGATAATGCTGGCTCTGCATCTGGTGAGGAAGGCTCTGGTAGTGGCAATGATGCTGATGGCAGCGGCAACCGTAAAAGGAGAAGTGCGCACAGTGGCTACTCACAGTGTTGCATTGCCAACGACCTCGCTTACGACGGGAAGGGGAAATGCTGCCCATGTAAGTACTATGTGTTCAGAGAGAGAGAGGGAGAGAGAGAGAGAGGGAGAGGGAGAGAGAGAGAGAGAGAGAGAGAGAGAGAGATGGGTGTGTACTTTGGTGTGATTGCCGCATATTTACTTGAAGTATGTGCTAGCGGCAAGGGTATACTGTGGTACTGTTTGTGGGCATGTTCAACTTGTACAGCATCTGTACGGACACAAGTCACACAACCAGTACTGTCATTCCAAAGACATGCAATGTCTTTCTTGTTGTTGGTTTGTTTTCTGCGGAAATATGACAGTGGCGTGTCCAATAGATGATGACGATTGTGAACTGGAGAGCAGCGCATCTGGAGAACTTGGATCGGGTGCCAGTGGCAGTGGAGACGGTGGCTCGGGCCAAGATGGCTCAAGACGCCGCAGACGCTCTGCTGGAGGTTGTCGTCCGATCAAGGACTGGAAGAGCCGCAGCAAGCGCAGCGCCGATCTACACGAAATGTTGCGGGAGAGAAGGACAAAATTACCGGGGCACCCAGTCACTATAGAGCGTACTAAGCGGCACCCGGAGAGTGTGGATGAGGAGTTTGAGGATGACGATTACTTCGTAGCCAACACACACTGAGCCACATCTGCCAAGAAGCACCATACCCCTGCCACTGAGGACTCCATTCTTGACTGCATCCAGTTCCCAAGGCCTTTCTAGTCCTAGCTGTAGATTCATCGAGTCAGCTTGTTTCAATCCTTTGGGAAACATTATCACCTACAGCAGTCTGGTGCAAGTGCTCTACTGGATTCAGTTGTGGGGCAAACAGTTAGCATACAGACTCCTTCCACCACGACCATAGTATGTACTTGACCAGAACCGAGCAACACATTTCACTCACCATGTATATACACAAAACATTGTACTTATACATGCGAGTGTATGCGTGTTTGTGTTCATGCTCGTACAAATCCTATCTGGCTGCTTTCGCAGGAATCATCTTATGACTAGTTCTTCAACAAATTGCTCATTATGCCTCTGAAAGTGGATACTGGCAGAAAGAAACAATATCTTCCTTATTTTATCTCTCACAGCATAATTTTGTGTTTATGGAAGCCTATTAGGAACTTGAATATTCTACTCTACTACTATTCTATTCTATAAGTTTGTATAACTATTCTTCAGTTCCAATGTTGTAAGAAGCACCAGCAACTATACCCATTGCCCAATCACCCCTCAAGCCAGATTTACAGAGTGGAACTAGCGCTGGTTTCTCACGGATATTGAAACATGCGTATAGGAAACAGCACGATTATTATTAATTTTTTTAAGGAAAATCTAAAAGAAATACGATGTGAGGCGAGAGGTAATAAAAAGGTGGGGGTGACTTCATGATCCATAGTTCAACAGCTGCAACACACAAACAGGCAAAAAATAGACAGAAAGAAGAAAAGTCAGAACCACAGCAGCACACAGAGCACTAAATCAACACAGCACTGCTACGCCTGGACAACAAACGTGATGCTGTATTTGTACAGTTGCAGCACTACAGTAAAGTACCGTCAAGAGTACATAATCCCCCCCCCCCCCCCCCAGAGTGTGCAACGCCTGATCCAGCTCTGCATAGGGTCTTGGTCGAGCGTAATCGGATCTTCGCGTCCTAATACCGTACACATCTGACGGGAACCTGGGGAGTTGCGGAGACTCTCGGGTCAAAAATAACGGTGCCCTGCCTGGAGACCGGCCTACGCATGGCATCAGAAGATCCGACTACGCTCGACCACGACCAGACTCTCGGATCAAAAATAACGGTGCCCTGCCTCAAGACTGGCCTTGCGCTAGTGTGGAGTGTACGCATGGCATCGGAAGGTCCGACTACGCTCGACTACGACCCTATGCAGAGCTGAACCAGGCGTTGCACACTCTCGGGGGTTATGTACTCCTGGTACCGTTGATCGCCCCCTGTCGAATTTCTGCCTGTAAAGCGACGTCGGCATATACGATGAGATACGATGTTGAACCGACGCATGTACTGCTGTACACAATACATGCATGTGAAGGAAGAAAATGCGCACAATCCAGTATGCCAGGACTGATCTCCTACCTTGCCGTACTGCACTTGAACGGCTTGATCTAATCCCCGCCCCCTGCTGAAAACCAGCTGGGAGGTGTGTGTGTGTGTGTGGGGGGGGGGGGGGGGTCAACAGTACTTTACAGGGTTCGTAGCACAACATATACACAAAATTTCAGGGCATTTCCAGGGGCATTTCAAGGGTATTCACAGATGTCATACAGTCGCTAGACACCACATATCCGTAGTCACTCAGAGGTTCACTGATTCAGAATGTCAACAATCGAAGATTTGATCATCAATACTGCAAGTAGTAGAGCCACCGTCACCATCACGCTTCTCCATCGCTAAGTTCTTAGCGAACTAGCCAGTCTTTGTACGGGTCCAAAGACAACCAGCGAGCGTTGAAAACACACTTGCCTTTCCGCATGGAGAACAAGTACAACTCTGTAAAGCTTCTTCGGCATTCCGAAAAAACTGAAGACACTTTGTCTTGTTGAAGGCCAAAACAAACAAATAAAACGGAAAAGCAGTTGCAGTGGCGGATTCCAGTTTCGCTACAGTCAGGAACCGTCGTACCGCAGTCGATAGTCATGGCGATCAAGGCTCAAATGTAAAAAATACCGTAAGGATCTACGCGAGCTGCGCTGGCCGCTGAGGCCGTAGACTCACATGACCAGTAGAGGTGACCGGACTGGCACTCGAGATCTATGCATATCATGTACAGTCAGTCGCTGAGTACAGGTCGCGTGATCTGGAAAACAAATTTCAGGGGATTCAAGGAACATTTTCTACAAAATACAAAATTTGAGGGGATTTCAGGGAATTCCCGGGGGAAGAAAAACTTTCAGGGTTTTCAAGGGTGCTACGCACCCTGACTTTACGGTATAATTATGTAATGCTAGCCGTGGGCCTTTGCTGGAGCAAGCAGCACAGCAATAACCAAACTCTCACATCTACTAGGGCAATGGACAGAAACATGATGGTACACAGCAGCCATAGATACCAAGAAAGAATGCACCGCTACACGCACTCACCTCCTTCATGGTCTGACCAATTACGGCGGGTGAGCGCACAACTGTCACACCAACCGATTCCAATGACTCAATCTAAAGAAAGATGAAATAATGAGAAAAAGATTTTAATATAGGAAAGAAAATGGACCAAGGAACTACAAGTTGCACTTTACTGTCCACTAACACCACCAGATACGGGACAATCAGCTCATGCGATAACATTGCACGACAAAAAAAAAGAGATGACAAACAAACATCATAGAGACATCCATACACAATGAGAAATAGGCTTTCAAATAGCACACAGCAACCATGAAAAATGATTTCAAACACAAACAATGCCCCCCCCCCCCCCCCCTCTCCCCTCCTCCCACGAAGGTATTGAGAGTAGGAATTATAGATTCCTAGTGGCTTTTTACTGTCCCCATGTGGAGAGAGAAGTAGATAGCAGTGCTGAATTCCATTCTTTTACTTGGGAACTTCCAACAGACCAAACATTCTCCTTACACAGTATCCAAGGTATGTGTGTGTGTGTGTGTGTGTGTGTGTGTGTGTGTGTGTGTGTGTGTGTGTGTGTGTGGTGTGTGGTGTGTGTGTGTGTGTGTGTGTGTGTGTGTGTGTGTGTGTGTGTGTGTGTGTGTGTGTGTGTGTGTGTGTGTGTGTGTGGTTCCAGGGTTCATATACTTTCTATTGGAAGTATACAGACCTGTTAACCATGGACTGCTTCTGGCTAGATTAACTTGTGTGTGATCAATGGTGCTAGTCAAGCTTATATCAGATTCACTCTGATTTAGCCACCCACACTAGTAGCAAGTATTACCTTCACTGGGGGCAGGGGTAACTGCAGGTGGATCCCGGGACGGATACCCTGATGCCGTCAATCCTTTTTCTGCACCTTGTCCTCATCCCAGGGAACACGATAACGGTCGGACATCGGACATTTTCCGACCATTTTCGATTCGAATCCGGCGCTTTTTTTCTTGAACGGACAATCTGTCCGAACGAAATTCACAAAATAGCGTCGCTGGGAAAGAGAACGGCTGAGGACAATGGCGCTCTGCCTGGGAAGAAGTCTCACGAAGTCGGAGCAGCAACCTTCTACACGAGGGTTTTACAGCAAGACAGGGCCTAGGGAGCTATCCACTTCAGAGTAGCTCCAGTTTGAGCGTAGCAAACGATCGAGGAGTTTTGAAATGAAATTTCTTCGCTTTATCGCTACAATAGGAACTATTCCGCGAGGCGCTTGTACAATCCGAAATATTGAAAACGTCCCTGTTCCAGGGAAACAAGGCGTCAGAAATGTGTGCCAGCTTGCGATATGCCTCTATCAAAAGGAGCAGTCTTCTGCAAATCCAGTCAATTACGCTCCTGTTGCACTGGCGGCGCGCTGTGCAAGATCGACGGAGCAGCAGCAGCGAAGGTTAGTCAGAAATTCAACGTCGCGTAGAAACTACGTGCTGTTCAAAAAGCACACCGCGTTTGCAAAGATGGGAGCCGTCGGCCAACTCGAGTAGTGACATGTTGTCGATCTTGGAGCTGGCAACAAGAAGTTAGAATGGGCAAGCAGGTGCCCACTTTGTCTTTTGTCGACTGCGTAAAAATGAATGTCTTTGATCTGCCGCTGAAAAACCGGGTCAAATCCGAAATGTGCAGAAACACTGCACGCTCGTATCACAGTTACTATGCTTGCTGAAAAACGCACAGCGATTTGAATCAGTGTTACAACACTTGAGATCTGTGTGATGATCATCCTTGATGTGACCAGCAATACCGCCGTGTGATGTAGGATGCACATGCATGTGTGCATTATGCAGTGTGGTGTCGTGTGTGAAATTGGTGAAGACAATAATAATTATTTTTTATTATGAGTAGTACCAGACTTGTAAAAAAATCACAGTGTCCGGCCATGTCCGACCGGTTCCAGAAGTGGCAGGACATTGTGTCAGAGCAATTTCGAAATCTTATCGTGTCCCCTGCACCCACTTACTGAGGTGTGGTGAGCCCATAAGTGGGATCATTTTCAAGTCCACCCAGAGTTTTGGGGATTTCAGGGGGTGTCGGCCGTTGGGCGGTTCAATAGCCAATTGAGCCATCTTTCCAAGATTCCTTTTGAGTCTCTCTCCCCTCTCCCGGGGAGACCCACGTGACCAGTTTTGGCAGTGAGCAACAAGTACAAGTGTGTGTGTGTGTGTGTGTGTGTGTGTGTTAAGGGTGAGAAATAAAGCAGAAACCTGCCAGCACAGAGGAATCGAATAGACCCGTGACTAGCTGGGGTGCAACACCACCAGCACCACCACCACCAGCACCACCACCACCACCACCACCACCACCACCACCAACAACAACAACAACAAGAAAAAAGACTGATGTGCCACACTAACAACTAACCTTAGCCTCTGCACCTCCCTTGCCACCAGAGATGATGGCACCAGCGTGACCTGAACAAGAGAGGACAGAACACGGACAAGAATAAATAGGAATCAGATTAGTGGGCAGGCAGACAGAAGATCTCAAGGACCAGCAGGCACTGTATGATACATAGCTGCACAACAACAAGCTTCCACAGGTCCAGCGAAAGACACACCACAACGACCTTGTGTTGCTTGAGTGCAATGTTGAATATGCACAGTAGAGATGGAATTTAAACTTACCCATGCGACGACCAGGCGGAGCAGTAAGACCAGCAATGAATGACACAATGGGTTTCTTGTTGGGACCCTGTGCGGTTGTCAAGCAAAGAGAAGGCAACACATACACACAGTTGGTCCATGTGGGGGTGAAAAAGTGATTATTTGCAGCACATTCATGCCATATTCGACAGACATACAACCCTGCCAAAGCCCGCCAATCTGGCCACAGACATCAGTAAACCATCTCTTCTCTACGTTCTTGCACAAGTAAATGGCCCGAACTTACGGAATTGTGCTCTCTCAGGTACTCAGCAGCTTCTTCTTCCATGCTGCCTCCAATCTCACCGATCAGAACAATACCCTTGGTCTCATTACACCTGAGGAAGATGTCCAGGCAGTCAACGAAGTTAGTACCGTTGAATGGATCACCACCGATTCCTGGAGAGCAGAGTGCACACATGCGCGCACACACACACGGACAAACGCGCACGCACGCAGAATAAGCAAAAGAACAAACACCAGTGTCTAGTTACAAGAATCAGATGTACACCAGACACCTAGAGGCTCTAGCAGCATTGGAATAAGGAAGTGCAACTGCAACGTGTGTCAGATGTTACTTGCTTACTTGCAGATGAGTCATTTAGAGAGTGCATATTCACTGGCAAGAAGTGAAAAAATAAACTACAAATGCATCATGCACATCGACAAAGTAAATACATGTACTACAGTATAGGACAATTCCAACAAACACTATGACCCCGCTGCTGCTGCTGGTGTTGCTGCTGCTCTAAAGGACGTATCGGCCCCAGAGAGAGAGAGAGAAAGAGAGAGAGAGAGAGAGAGAGAGAGAGAGAGAGAGAAAGAGTGAGGGAGAGAGAGAGAGAGAGAGTGAGGGAGAGAGTAAGGGAGAGAGTGAGTGAGAGAGGGAGGGGAGTGAGTGAGAGAGAGAGAGAGAGAGAGAGAGAGAGAGAGAGGGAGAGAGAGAGAGAGAGAGAGAGAGAGAGAGAGAGAGAGAGAGAGAGAGAGAGAGAGAGAGAGGGCGAGGGAGAGAGTAAGCGAGAAAGACAGAGAGAAAGTGAGCATGAGGAACTCACCAACACATAGTGTCTGTCCGAGGCCAGCCTTTGTTGTCTGGTCCACGGCTTCATACGTTAGAGTACCAGATCTTGACACAATACCTGCAGTAGCATGCCAGGAGATTAAGGTGTGAGTTGCCAAGCCGTCACAGATTCCATACAAATGAATGAGAAATCAATGGTAGCTGACACCTCTAGACATCACTAGAAAGTATAAACTGGCTATCTTATGCGTCAGATCCTGTTTCAACACAATGAAAAGTATACGCAATTCAGACGTGCAGTCCATGACGTCCAGCTACTTCCTCCGCGTCATTAAAATTGTCGCTTCCCAGAGCAATTTTTCGAATTTATTTTGTCCACTCGAAGGGCAAATAAATCAGCTAGAAATTGAGGCAGAGCATTGTCGACGGACCAAGCTTTAGTTTGTGGCGTCCCGCTTCACTGCACTTGCAGCTAAGGTCGACGTCTTCATCAGAGTTTGAGGCAGACCCTTCAGCACTCAACAATATGCTGAGCAAGACGTGCGTTCAAATTCAGGTCAAAAAACTTCGTTTTCAAGCGATCCATGCCTCCAGGTGGCAGGCGATGAAGCCATTGAAGGCAAGCTAGCATTTTTCAAGCACACTGTAACGACCTTCCAGCGGGATAGAGTAAGTAATTCTGCACCTTCTTTCCTTGGCAAGCGCTTCGCTGATTTTGTTGGTGTTTTCAGACCTGCTACCTTCGCAGCAACATGCGCCACAAGTAGCGCATTTTAGGAATTCGAGAACACTTTGTTCTTACCAACGTCAACTTCAGCATTTTGTATTCAGGAGAGATACCAGGATTATTATACCCGAGCTTGCAGTCTTGATAAATACCCAAGCGAACGATGTGGGACGGCACGAACTCCAGAAAAACGATATGCGCTCTGGGGCGGAATAGTGCGGAGTGCGATGAATTCGCTTGGTGCGGAAGAGAGCTCCGACAAAGTCCGAGACCACCACGGCTTCAGTAACAAGTAGACATTGCGCAGGAAGGGTCGCACCAATGCTTGAACACAGAAAGCAGCGATTCCGAAAGTCTGACTAAGACGAGCCAAGTCACAAACATTGCGATGTGCTAAGCGACAATTTTAATGATGCGGAGGAAGTACATGTATCTAATATCTACGCACCACAATTGAGTCATTCAAGACAGGTTCAGGTTCAGCTGTACACCAGGTGAAGACAACAATGCACGGCAAAATACGCGCACTACTTGTAGACACAAGAAATAGCTATGCACTTGCTAACTGTATGCCCACACCACCGCACACCTGTCATTGCAATCCTTGCGTTGTGCTTACTTTCAGTTACTTCTGCTTACAGTAACCTAGCCAAGGTGAAACATTTTTTTGGGGGGATGAAAAAGCGAGGTGCAGGGTGAAACCTGATCACGAGCGGAAGGGTCACAATTCTCCAAGGTCCACATTCCATGCAGCCATCATTTTCTCTTGAAGGCATTATAATAGTATGATTACGCTACTACAGTCCATTTCAAAACTATAGACGCGCAGTGTTTTTGAAATATTTCAAATTTGGCTGGAACTTTTTGAGAATAGTTTTCGGAATATTGCTCAGGTCCGCTCCACAATTACTCTCATATAGTTTCTAAACGATTGGATAACAGACGCCCAATTTGGAAAAAATTATGCACAAAGTGATCACAGATTTTATGTGGTATAGATGCTGGCATAACGGTTTTTGCCTAGGTACGCGTCTACAGTTTTGAAATGGACTGTAGAGGGTTTCTGATAGTCAAAGCCAATGAATGCTAAGGACAGTGGATCATGGTACTTACCGACTGATCCGTACTTGTGGATGTGACCAGGCATGATACCAAGCTTGCATTGCTCAGGCTGCATAAATACATGCACACAATGACAGCGACAGACACAAACACACACATACGCTAGGAGAGCGAGCAACACTCAACTACATCACCACCCAACAGGTAAATTTCTCTCTGGCACAGTGATACAGAGCCATGTCTACGCAACAGTGGGACTGCGGCCAACACACATGCACATCTCTATTGACCCCTCTCGACCCACTGCCTTACTCATAGAAGGCTAGAAGATGAAAGGGAGAAACTCACCTTGATAATACC
Source organism: Sycon ciliatum (assembly GCF_964019385.1). Classification (NCBI taxonomy): domain Eukaryota; kingdom Metazoa; phylum Porifera; class Calcarea; order Leucosolenida; family Sycettidae; genus Sycon; species Sycon ciliatum. The sequence goes on along the minus strand of NC_088643.1, from coordinate 76,984,129 downwards.
AGGGCAGTTTGGTCCAATCAGTCTGGTCTTGTTCTGACGCACGAGTGCATGCTTTACCTGCGTTTACAGACACACGCACAAATGCGATCAAACATGCCAAAACGTTAACACACCTGGACAGACTTATACAATTCAGTCTCTACTTCAAAATTGAAAACAGTAGTAATAGGGATCACTATCGAAGATGCTCGTGCCTGCTTCCCTAGCATTCTGCCAAGCAAAGCCTCCTAACGTTTATTCAAGGAGTCTCTGACTGAGAGAATGCCAGGGAAGTGGGTGTGAGGCCGGCAACAACACAGGTGGATGACTAACATCAATACGTAGATGTGCCCTGAACAACCATCAACACATACACGTACACTGGGCAGCCATCATGTGAAGAGCTGTGACACCTGACACAGGACAGAGAACCCTTCAGAGCCAGTGTTGTCAACCCCTGGTGACACTTAGATAGACCAAGAGGAGCTCTGAAAGATCGGAACAGCTGCTTGGTTGTATGGACAATGTGAACAAACAGTAGTTTCAATGAACTTGTCCATGTCACGGCAATGCTCGTAAGCTGCGTGAGTCAGCAAAAGAGCATCGAGTCATGTGGCAGAGTGAGATCTCAAGAGTAATAGTAAAACTCTGTAACATTAACTGCTGGCAAGAACAAACTACCATCTTTGTTTCATATCCTTTTCACCGTCTACTAGTGCCATGTATTATTAGTTGAAGTACAGTAACGGCCCAAGAAATTCAACTTTCCGCATCACACGGCTGCATGAACAAACGCACTAGTGAATGTGTTTTATGTGAACATGCATGTAGCGTGACGCTGTAGATGGTCCTGGACGCAGTGCGATACCCCGAAGAGGGTTGCATTTCTTTGACCCCGACTGTACATGCAGTTGTAGGTCTGCCCTGACACTTACTTTGACCATGTCTTGCTGGGGGATACCCTCAGTAATGCACACGGCCAAGCCAATCTCGGCCTCAATGGCTTCAAGAATAGCGGCAGCGGCAAACGGCGGTGGAACGTAAATCACAGATGCATCAGCTCCAGTGGCTGCCTTGGCCTGCATCATAACAATGACAGTAGCAACAGCAGGAGCAGCAGCAGCAAAAGCAAAATAATGAGAAGGCCTAATGTTGATAAGCCACATCTGACTGGATTGAAGAAGTTGGTCACCAGGCACAAAGTGATGAATGTATACAACAACTGTGCTAAACATGCAATTCTGAGAGCCCCTCCCATTAACTACCAGACACTGTAGGCAGTACAGCATCGCTTCCCCAGAGGCATTCCAATGCGTTCTCCATCCTAAAGAACAGCATTCCGTGTACAGTATGTCACTAAGTCTATGATGTAAGGCCATCATTTTTTATAGCTATGTTTCGCGTCGTCCGCACGCATACGTTTTGATTTTTTTCGGAAAAAAATAAAAAAAATCGAACATGCACAGTGAGTGTACAATCGTGCGAATCATCAGTGTGGACTGGTTGCATACGGCGAAGCTTGGATTCAGAAATGGCCCCTCGGCCAGCGTTGGTAAATCGTTTGTTCGGCATCTGGGAGCAATATTCTATGAGCTTACACCAGACTGCATTGATCGCCTCAACCTGAGAGGATGCATCGTTCCGGAGGTCTTTGCACCGCTGCTGAAGTCTGAGTACAATAATCTAGCGAAGCATAGGCACCAACGGTTGCCTCCTCTGTCTAAAGTGAATATTTACTCATGCTGATAACCCAGATGTTGTGCTTCGATGTACGATTTTTCTTTCGAATTTACACCATGCACGAGCTATAGTGCTATGTACAGTGCATACACCTGTGATGAGCCTTTTAATTATTTTGCAACTTTTTTTATTTTTTTCCACCTCTCGCATATGATTCTGGTAGTTGAACTGACGCGAAACATAGATATAAAAAATGATGGCCTAATAGTTAGCATAAATACTGCCAGCAATGTGATACACAGCTACTGTACCTCTTGGACTGAAGCAAAGACAGGCAGGTCAAGATGTGTCGAACCGGCCTTCTTCGGTGAGACACCACCGACCATCCGTGTGCCATAGGCAATGGACTGCTCGCTGTGGATAGTTCCCTGCAAATAGTATGATCGCAATTCATACCATTACGCATGCACACAACGTGCAAAAGATGAGAAAATATTACAAAAATAACCTCACCAACAACAGAACACAGAGTGGTACTGTACACACCGCTCTAAAGTGCTACAAACCCTGCAGCTCACAGGGCAATGGCCGCCGAAGACACTGACTGCATCACACGGGCGCACCATGAAACAAGATGGAGGAGAGCTACATTAGTGCATGTTCGTCAGGGAGTACGAGTAGCGTCCATGGCTTGGGACTCGGCCAGGTCAAGCCGAAACATTCTGCACGCGTCAGCCACCTAACTTATGCCAACATGTAGTCAATGAACACTGCTGCCCTTGACCTAGACCTCATACCCTAAGAACTCGGAGATACCCTTAGGGGTACAGCACCAAGTAAAGGTTATCCGCTATTTCTTAGATATACACACGGCAGTTCGTTTCGATGGGTAGGAATGATGCGCGTACATAAGTAGACTGCACGTAGTGAATGGATATGGGAAGGAATGTGTCCTCCATGGAACCGTTTGTCCCACGTACGGGTAGGGAGGAATGTTGCATGATGAGTGAGTTTTAGGGACGACAACGCTTCTTGCAATGACCCTTACAATACTACACATCAGACAGAGCAGGGTTTTCACCCTGGACCAGTGAAGCCATTGTGTGCACAGACTCCACGCAGCCATACTAACAAGAGTCCACAAACTCAGAGAATATGCAGCTCTACACGCGGAGGCCGGAGAAGCGCGCTTCCCACGATACGTCATAGCCATCCACTGGCGAATCAGCGGGGTCGTGGCTTCGCTAACGATCTCCTACGGTTTCCAGCTTTCAAGTATAAATTTCTCAGAGATTCCGAACGGTGTGCGTGTGCATGTGTGTGTACTTCATGTCCAGACATTGCCTGCTTTCGAATGCACCGTATCACGCACATTGTTGTGACTAAATCGTAGGAAATTCAAATCCAGTCTGCTTGATCGTCATTTCGCTAAGCAATTATAAGTTAGCACGAGTTGAATACTCGAGGCTGTAGACTCTTGGAGCTAGTACAATCACACCGGGGTAGGACACAGACCTGAAGCACAGGCACACCTGTGGGAGTAGCCTCACTTGTACTACAGCTGGAGACAGACTGCACAGTACAGTGTAAACCGTAGCACACCACACTAATCACAGAGGATTACTGTTTGAGTGGTATGTGCAACCATGCTTACTGCGTGTATAGTCACCATAGTACAGTGCATAGGAAATAGACGTACAAGTCATCTACTGGTATTTGCCCCTATTTCTGATGCACCAGTTAGATCATTCTCACTGATGTTCATCTGACGTCTCCCTGATGACAATACCCTTCAGTTCTGGTACCCTGGTACAGTACATGACCAGCAAGCAGTACTCGTCGAACATGATTGTGTATACTGGTGCAATCATCATCGTCATGTTTGTAGTTTGAATGCAGAGTTACACATTATGTGATCACGCCTTCAACAACTGAGAAATTCAAATTTTAATCCGTCATCAGCAAGACGAGGTCAGTCGTGCAGCGCTGATACAATGTATGACCAAACCGCATCTTTACCTGCTTTCCTGTGAATCCCTGGCATATCACTTTGGTCTGGGAATTAATTCCAAGATTCCCCCTGGTGTCCTCATAAGACGAAGCCTGACGGGCGAAAACACCGCTGTACCGGCGGCATGCTGCGTCCAACCAGAAGCCAATTTATACAGCAGTTGGAAGAAGAGAAATTTCTCATCTCGCCTCTCTACTTATACTTACCCGGGCGAAGAGATCGAGCTAAGCCAGTAACCGCCGCCATTCCGTCAGCTGACAAACTCCAATGTTTCTAAAAAAAACTGATTGCTGACCTCACTCCCCAAAATATGGAAAGGCAAGCTTGGAAGAAACAAAACGGAAAGCCAAAAAAACTCTCAACATGCACTGCATATCAGAGTGCAGTAGTACTGCTCAGCATGTTTTCAGCTCACGGCCATGCATGCGTGTAGTCTAGGCAACAGCAGCTGTTTGTCACGTGACTATGGTGAATGCGCATGGTGAATGAACAAAACGAGTCGTGAAAACCGAGGTTTTCATGCAAAGTACACTGTAGTTTCACGACTCCTAGCTCGAAAAAGGGTACAAACCGGTTTTACTTTTGCCACTGCTCGAAACCAGGGCAAATGCAGCTCACATTCTTGTATTCAGCTTCGAAGTACATAGTAGTACTTTTTCAAGTAACTAGTTCTTGGTCAGGTCGACTACATACCGGACCGGTACATGCACTGACTGTTCTCCCCAGTGCAGACTGCCCAGTTCGAAGACGGAGCACTTGTCTTTGTCTCCGTGCTTCTGTCACTTCGAAGAATGTGCTGTTGCTTGTACAGCTGTCTGTGTAGTCGGTTCTAACGTTACCGGTATCTCATTTCAAACAATCATGATGATGCTGATTTCTTTAATTAATTTTCAAGAAAACCTATATTCTAAAAAAAAGCAACAAAATGATCGGAACACAAAGGCAAGGGAGTGAAGCAGGCAATCAACACAGTGAGTAGCACAATGAGTAGCAGTCTAGCACTATTGTAGAAAGCACGGACAAGTCGGTGTGATATGGTAGGATAATAATAATAATAAAGATTGCGCTGATGATGAGGATGATGATGCTGTTATTAAGTTGATAGTATTGGAAGAAAACGCCAGTAGTAAAGGGAAGCGCCAGCCTTGGCTTGAGCGCAACAAAAGCTTGCGGGTCAGGGAGAGTGGGAGACTATTCAGAGTAACAACTGATAATAGAGCAATAGGTAGTACGTGAGCTGCCAGGCTCATGCGGTGCTGATACAAACACCCATGACGAGACTTTTTAAGTTCAGGAACACAAGAAATTGTTTCAAATGGTAGCACTTCATCGCTAGCTAATAAAATCGCTTTGTTTATGTACACTCGAGTAGTAGGTTTTTTCTTCACAACTATGAACAATAGGGAAAGGGGGGGAAGAGAGAGTATGTCCAGCCTGCCTACTGCAGGGATGTAGCATTGCACATCTGAACACGGCACACGCGGGACCAGCCTGCTGGGAATCCTCGAGCGCGTCTCGAAGAGCGCCGCCGTGTACTGCTCACGATGGCATGGGCGTTTAAAACCTGATTCACTAGCTAGGTGGTGTGTGGTGCGTGGTGTGGTGTGTATCATCCGGGGATATCTAAAACTGCAATGCAACTATGCGTGCATGATCACAGCACTGCATGCCATGCCATAGGTCACGTGAACATGTCTGCCAAGCATTCGCTGTTGAAGTCCATGGCAAAGTTGAAATCAGCACTATCCAGTTCATTCTCATCGAACGGAAACACCGCCGAATCGTCCTGATCTCCAGTTGCAGTGAGAGGTAAGAACAAGCGCGAGTCGAATAGCGGGTCTGCAACGTTAAGCGAGGGCTCATAGCCCTGAAGAATATTTGCCGGCACTCCACTGTAGTAGACAAAAGGACACACCAGACATATATGGTGGACATGTGAGAACCAAGAGTTGTCAAGCACGTAGAAGAAAAGGACACACTCTGGTGTGACACATTGGACTGCTACTCCTGAGTGACGTAGGACTTCTAGCCAAGCCGAGACACGTGCATACCAAAACAGAATAGCTGACAGGAATTTGTCAGTATCAACCCACGACCATTGATGGAATGCAAGTGAGAAAGCAAGCACGACCCGATGCATCGATGATGAAATACAGCGTCCAGTCTGCGTAGTTGAGTTTTCAATGCCAGCACGGAGACAGGAACAGAGAGGATACAGTAACAGTACAGTCCTGTCCGCCACACAATCTACCTGAATGCAGTGCATGCGTTTACTTACCTTATCATGGCAGAGTTAAGGTGATCTATGTCGGTCTGCTCACACTTGATTCCTAATGATTCGATTTCTTGCTCAGTGAAGTGCTGTAGAACAGTGAGAAAGAACAGACACAGACACATGTACACATTCACATAATACAGTCAACTTCGCTAATAACGACTGCGGATATAACGACAATTCGCGAATAACGACAGAATTTCAATGCCCGGAGCAAAGTCCCATCTAACCATAATACATATCAGGGCGCGAAATAACGGTCGGACATCGGACAATTTCCGACCGTTTACGGTCAGTTTCCGGATGTTTTGTACACATCCGGACAAAGTGTCCGCGCACTTTTTGCAAAGTACAAAAAAGAAAAGGCACGTCAATTCTTTGTCTCATAGTCATTAGTGATATAGCTGGCAAGAGAAAGCCAAGCACCGCTGACGCGGGTGCTCCTCTTGGAAAGAAGCCTAGAGGAGTCAAGACGACCACTTGTGACAAGTGGGTCGCCGAGTACCGTATTATCTCTAATATAAGCACGGTCCTTTATTTTTTCAATGTACCTCCGCCCCGTGCTATTAATGGAGACGTTCCTTTATTGGAGACTGTTCCATTATTATTTCAACCTCATTTCAGAGGCATGTTGCCATGCCAAATTCATGTATGACACACACATTTCAGGGTTTTTTTTCGCCGGTACAGATAATGAATTTACACAGTGTGCTTAAGTTATAATGGAGACTGAGCACTTTATTTTTTGAATGCCGCCCCAAGGTGTTCTATTATTGGAGACGTGCTATTATTGGAGACTGTGCTTATATTAGAGATAATACGGTATGATAGGGAGCTTTCAACTTCTGTTCGGCTGAGCTATGAGCGCAGTCCCTCAGATTGTAGCGTTGTCGAAAAATTTGAAGTGGAAGATATGTTCTCGTTTTGTTGATAAAATTCGCAGAAGCTAGAATTTTTCTGACTCCTTCGTCGTTGGCTCAAGGAACCTGAAAACCTCACCCTTCAAAGATCATGCTGCTTCTGAAATGCATCGTCAAGATAACATTTCGATGGTATTAATTCTACACTGAACATTGTGTGATTTGATGTGAAAATTTGCATGTCCGGCAATTTTTGCAACTGGCAGGACATTGTGTCAGAGCACATTTTAATCCTTAGCGCATGCCCTGCATATAATAGGGAGGTTTCGCTCTACGGAATTACGTATGAAAATAACGTATGAACTGCACGGAATTTTCATACGTAAAAATCAGAGCTGCTGGGTTTCGCTCTACGTGATTTATCCACGACTGCTAAACATGCATTGTTGCTTTGGAGACGCGTTGGCTGCGTGCGCCCACTGCATGCACTTACACCCGACAACGCTATAACCGATACGCACTGTACTACTGCGTATGCGATGATTGTACCCGCCAAACACAACCTTTTCGGCTTTTATAATCTACCGCAGGGATGAATTTATTGTCATATTTTGCATAGCAGTTTCTGCTATGCAAATGCACAATTGTATAGCAGTCTTTGATTTTCATTAGCAATTTCCTTTGAAGGTTGGGTGCTTACCACATTGTCCTTCGTGAGAGTGATGCCTGAAAGCCCATTTGCAAAAAACCCGACTGAATGATACATGTGCACGCAGATTGAGAGTGCCTGCACCACATACACTGCAGTGTATGCATGTTGCTTGACAGCGCAGTCTAGGCATGGATAGTCTGTATGTATCGCAGTTGTCATGCGTGTCACGGTGACTTTTGAGTAGCAGTAGATCGATTTTGCATCGCAAACTGCGATGCGATACAGGATAAAATCATCCCTGTACCGCATGCAACATGAACCGAAACCGCGTTTTCCATCTTATTTTGCACGTGGTGTACGGTGTGTGTACCTTGTGTTTCGCGCGGCTTGAACGTTGCCATGGACAAATGCGGAAACATATTTCAAAAAGCCCTACGGAGGACCCAACGTAGGAAAGAGCTTTCCTACGGAAATCCGTAGAGAGATTTACGTATGAAAGCTGCCCTCGCTCCCCGGCGCGTACGACATACGGATTTTCATACGTAATTACGTAGAGCGGAACCTCCCTAATGAGACTTCGGGTATAACGACACTTTGCGAATAAGGACACTTTTCTGATGCCCCGCCGAGTGTCGTTATAAGCGAAATTGAGTGTAGTAAGTCTCCTGAAGGCACAGACATAGGAATGAGTAGGCGCCACATGTTTCATCTGATTTGTCCTACTAAACTTTGGAGAGTCATACTCCCACACTCACTTGATCACATCTCTCCGAGCAAACAGAACTTGCCTCCCACGTGGCACATGCAGTATTTGCACTTGCTAACCCCTACTCGCGCATTTGACGGCAGCGCGTTTTCTCCGAGTTAGTCCAGTGCCAAGACCATTCTCTCTCAAAACCCTGATCCCGTAATGGAACTTTCTTCAGAGCATTTCTGCACGAAAGTAGAACAAGAGTAGTATATCTATCCCAAAGACTAAAAATGTGCAGTCCGCACTTGTGTAAACACGGTGACATGTGCGGCTGTCCTGCCAATTCATACATTCCCTAGCCCAGCGACACGACACGAAACTGGAACCGCTTCCCGGCGGCAAACATTGACAGCTTCAAGTGTCAGGAGGCACAGATACCGCATGTCTACTCACCACCGGCAGAGGGGGATTGATCGAGTCGTCCAAGCCACTACATCCAGTATCGCGGTCAGACAACGGACACGGGTCTTCCGTATTGAACGGCGACGATCCACCCACATCTACGGATTCTCCCGACGAGCCGGACGGGTGAGATGACGATGAAAAGCCCTCCGTTGTGGAACTGCTGTTGTCGGGACAGACAAACACGTCTATGGGCACTCCAGAGCGACTCTTTAGGACTACCGTCTTCGGAGGCTACATGTAACAACATCACACACCAACCATCGGACAGGCAAAAGGAGAACAAAAAGTCACATCGTTCAATCCAATGTCACATAAAGCCAAGTTTTCCAAATCCAATACAGTCAACCTCGTGAAGACTGTCCTCAGGCCTAACACTAACTTGTGAATAACGACACAATCGTCAGGCCTAGTAACCAATCAACTGCATACTTTTAACCCCGCCACTAACAACACTTTTCTCATGCCGAACGAGGGTCGTTATTCGCAAGCTTGACTGTAACGCAAGTATTGGACACCCATGGGAGCATACCTCGGTGGCAGGATTGGTCGGTATCTCCAGGACAGTCTCCGGCGGGGCTTTGACAATGATTACGGTCTGGTCTTTGAAGGTCTCCACGCAACGCAGGTCATCGTAGACCACATACGCACGTTCGTCGGACTGCTGCATCTGCCGGTACGTTATTTGAGCAAAGTTGAGCATGGCATCCAGTTGTCGCTCCTCATCGTCCAGTACGCCGAGTTCTTGTCGATGTACATTCGACAGGCTGCGATACGTTTCTTCATGGACATCATTATTACATCTGATAGGCAACACATAAAAGACGTGAAAAACAAACAAACAAACAAACAGAGACAAGCAATGTCAACAGCAATTTCATGTACAATGTACAATAAACAAACAACAACAACAACAACAACAACAACAAGCACATTATGATGAGCCCAGGGTTGTGTTGCACAGAACTGTGGAGATATCTCTCATCTGCCCCATCTCAAGGAAGGGGTCAAAGTGATGGGGCGCTCTGGTGGGAGACTGTTGTATACAACCTTGTAAACAGGTCGGAATGTTTCAAGCCGACAGCTGTGCCTTTCCACTTTCATGTCCTCATGGGTGAAAATTGGAAGATATCTGTTTGAAGTGGCCAAGAACTTTATAAGGTTGTGCTGTGATTGTTTCCACGAAGCACAGGAGCCATATAGTTTCGACTAGGCCTTTCATACCATTACTTTTCAAGTCGAATACAATGGTCATTAACACGGCAACTCTTTCCACTGTCTAAATATCTCATTTGTAAAAAAACAGACCCCACTTGAGTGAGTTACGATAGTTTGAATATGCCACACTTTCACTCTTACCAGAATAGAATTCGACTGACCGGGTTTCGAAGGGTTAAAAAAGGAACGCATTTAGCTTGGTCTGGCGCTCATCTTTCCAAGCATACTTCTCAAATCATGATTGTTGTCATAATACTAGTGCTTATAGGTCTCGAGGTGCTTTCCATACGTATACTTATGTTGCACTCAGTAGGCAGTCCTATAAACAGTCAGAAGTCCAGGAGAGAGTCAAACTTTTGATCTAGTCATATTTCTATGATTCATTTCTATGACTCCATCGAACTCACACAATTTTCCCAGTAATAAGTCAAAATATTTCCAGTATGCAGTCTGATTTTTCTCAGTTGAGATTTTTGGATAGATCATGTGCCCTCTTCACCCACCAACCATGACATGTGCAAGATAGTTTGAATTGTGAATCAACGCCGAATTAATGCACTCACGGAAAAGCAGCAGCTGCACCAACAGTTTGGACCTTTGCTGCTTTGGAAAGTCTTTCCCTCGAGGAGCTGAAGCTAATGTCAAAGGACATTTTGGTACGCTAAGGCAGAATCTGCGAGTGTGGAGGCCAGCTTGCTCTCGGCAAGGAAAGAAAGACTCGCGCGTGGCAACCTACATTTCACCGAACCATTCAACTGTTCAATTTTCACTTCTGCTTCAAAACATTCAAGTATGTACCAGTCCTAACTGCTTTAGTTTCCTGATCACGAAGCTAGAGCCTCATCGATGACCATCGGAGGCGAAGCGCTCCTAGCACACGATAGTGTTTGGGGAAAACCGCCAGAAACTTTGGAACATGTCGCTTTGAATCCCTTCGCTTGCACCCTTACATACTTTGTAAAGGGAGTCCTACATGTGGGTTACATTCCTGACAGTAAATGTACACAGAAGAGCGAAACAATGACTATTATGGCTTGGCATTCGAATTCCAACAGCAGAACATAAGCACCGCAAAAGAGAAAACCCCAACTGTCCACATTGTGCTTTGTTCTCCGCTGCGTCCTCTCTCTAACATGCAACTAACGAGAGAACTGTGTACTTGCCGGTGCATTCACGCCCAAACAGTCAAACACATTATCCTTATTGATCCTCCCTTCCAGAAAACTCCCCTGATAAGCATCCATTTACTTTTGGAGAATTCTTCGAATAAAGTCTGAATGAATGAGCTATTATACTGCACGCAGTGCATGTATTCAGCAAGTGCCGTGCACTTGTACAGTATACTCTAAGTAGCCCCCTTGCTTGCCCCACTAGTACATTAAGTAGACTAGGTGCTTGCAGGACTTGAACTTCATACAGGGCATCTGACTACTTATAGAGCCCTAATAGGTGCAGCATCCGGCTGTTTATAAGACTTAGACTGTATACTGGACTCCAGACTGCCTACTGAGTCCAACATAGATTCATCAGCTCAATAAACTATGAAGTAGCATGGCACGCTCAAGACCTCCTTGGGCTTTGGATAGGTTGGGATGGATTTCAAATGGACATTCAATGCTTGCGGCTTCAGACCACTAGCATTGAATGCATGACTTTACGACACCGCGTATGAGACAGTGCATGTGATATGGTATAGAGGTTATGCAATTACATTATCAGTTGAGCTGATTTGGTAAAGTGGTGGCACAACGCTACACTAGCGAATCACTTTGTACACATAGGGCCCCGTAAGCGGTTCCGCTGTATACTTAGCGCCCATGCCCGGTTCCGAAATTCCCTGGCTCGTCATTATGACTTTTCTTTCGCATAACCTCTATAACCACATATGCACCATGTAGCGTTCCGCAGTTCAGGGTATTCACTCCTCATGCAAGTGTATTTGTATTGTTGTTTTTTAAAGGAGTGTCACTGATATTATCAAGAGAATAACCTCCAGGAGTGTGCAACTACATGCCCTTTTCTGCATGAATATACATGTAAAAGTCATGCTAGTAAACAGCGCAAAGTGACCACACATAGTCTAGGGATGAAACGGGCATCCATTTCTTCCTATCGAGTACCGTTTCTTTTAAACGATCGAGTTATCATAAAACGAGTATGCTGGATGCGTATGACATATCAAAATGATACTGGTCCCCGGAACATGATAGTAGTTCATGAATGACTTGTGTACACAGTATACGTCATGAATGCTAACGGAAGTACTGTGACATCTCGTCTAGAACTGTAACTAGTACATGTAAATATGTTCTGGTCGCTACGGAAGAATGTCGACACTGACTTCTTTCAAGCTACCATTTTGCTCGCATCTTGACCCTGCTTTCCATTTGCCACTTCAAGGTACTGGAGCTTACTGCGAGTCTTCAAATGGTTGAATAATTTCGTGGTACCACTCTGACGTGTGAGTTTCCCACCGCATAGTTTTCAAACAACGGTCGACGAGTCAGTTTCATCAAGGTAACATGCAATATCTTTGGCGGTGTGGCTACCATCATGCACCAAAAATGGTGCACCAGCTAACTGCTGTTACTTGCCGCCAACAAACTACTAGTACTTGAAAAAAAATACATCGAAACAACCACTAGGCACTTCAGTCACGTGAGCCGAGCTGTCAGATTTTGCTGAGGTCGCTGTCCATACTTGCGTGGTACTGTAAATCATGAACATGTAACGAACAAGTAAATCTAACGAGTTAACGAGCAAAGATTTGTCGTTATTTTAAAATTCGTTAGCAAAAGTCGTATGATTTGGGCCTCGCACGATTGAAATCGATCATTTCACATTATGGCATGCAGTGCGTGTTCAACGGATCGTAACTCGGTCAATTCTCAACGGAATTCAACAATCGAAAGATCTAGATGATAGCAGAGACGCTCAGCAGTCGGCTCGAACAACTCCGAAGTCTCTCAGATGAATTTTGACGAAGCGGCAGGAGATCGACAAATTTGAATTGTTTACGCTCTTACGCAGGATAAATTTCATTTTCTTTATTCTACTGACATCGAGGTATACTGTGATGGACAACAATGAATGTCCTTGACGAGCATTCCTAGTATTATTGCATCTGTCTGAGAAAATCGTTAACTTTTCAAACCTTCGAAAATCAGAAAATCGTTAACTTTGCGGGTCGTTAAAATAATATGATTTACAGTATCGTCGCAGTGCTTGACTTGTGTCAAGTACCAGTGTTGCGAATTTATGTTACGACTATGATTTACGCATGTCGTTGTATTTGGTTCTTGTCTGGTGGAGTCCAGTGTCTGGTGTCATATATGGTCTAGGTGTACGCGCGAGTATGGTGTGATGTGTGACGTTTATGGTATGTGGTGCATGCAAGAGTACGCGTTGTCAGAGTGTGAGGATGTGCTTCCGTCTGTGTGAGAGTGACTGTCAAGTGAATGCTGTACATGTGCAGTGCTAGTTTGGTCTGGGAATGAGAGTCGTGTGTGATTCGTCCTTGGTCTGCTTGTCTTGGTCTTGGTCATGTGTTCTGTATGTATTAGTCCCTGATTGGTCGTCCCGATTTGTCGTCGCAATATTACTGCTTGTTCTTGTTGTTTTCTTTGAGTCTTTTCCCGGGAGTCTTTCCCGTTGTCCTTTTTGTCGTGTCCAAGTTTGTCTCTCTCCTCCTGCGCCCTCGTCATTTCTTGGTATAATATAAGTATTGAAGATACAATCAAGAGTTTGCGTTGTTGTGTGGCGGGGGCCAGGGGGAGAAGCCTACTTCACCAGGTCCTTCTCGTTGTACGGAGGCACAGGAAGTCGATATATTTCGACAGGCGATGACCTAAGCTTTCGTTTGATCCCAATCACGCCATAGTGCGGCCGATCTAGAGCTTCCGTGCTGCCACACATAAAAAACAAAGTAGATTTTCGGGCCCTTGCCGTTGTAGTATGCTTTGGAAACATTGCCTATCTTTCTCAGCGACTCCTTCCCATTCGGAAACAGTTGAACTAGAGTTTGTAGGAGCTTGTGCATGGCTGGGCAAAGAGAGAAATTGGGACCCGCTCTCCCATCTGAGCCTGAGAGCGAAGCGGCAGCGGAGGAAAAGCCGTTTTTAGGCGAATTTTGTAAGCGTGCCGACGTTCCAAAGTCCTTGCTCCGTAGATTAGCGAAAGCAAGTTTTCAATCAGAAGCAAAAAGGGACTCATCTTACGATTGTGTTCGGGATGCTGCGTTCTGCACCAACGGACTGCTGTCGGAGCTTCTTGCGTTCCAAACTACAGAGAAGCTGAGCACGGATGTACTCCACACACTAGTGCTGCGGCTGTTTCCTCAGCGGGGAGCAGCCGTCAGTGTAAAAACATTCCATCTCCGCCTCCACCGCTTGAAGGAAACGAAGACGAAGCTCCGCAAGTCAGCGAAGCGTTCGCCTGAATCCCTTGATGCGTACCTAAATAGTGTAATTAGTCTGCATTCTGGAGCTGCAACAAGTGCTGCGCAGGAAGAGGAAGAGTCTGGTGAGCAGCCAGGAGAGGCCAGTGGCAGTGCGACATCAGCACCGAGTGTGCCTTTGGTTGGTGTTGCAACCTCAGTGATCTCACGTACCTCTGACCCTGTCACATCTTCTGTCAATTTTCAAGTTGCTGCTGAAGTGTCCAGTCTGTCGGACACTGTCGATAAGCTCGAACAGCAGCTTCGAGCCAGCAAGTCCAGACTGCATAACGTCCGTAGACGTTTACACCGCGAAGAAAGCAAATCAGAGGAGTTGGAAGAAGAAGCAGATGAAGAGCTACACGAGTTGAAAGAAAGCCAACAGGCGCTCCTGCATAAGCATCACCAGAAAGAGTACCAAATGAGAAAGAAACTTGCGGATGTTGACTCTGCGATCGCTTGCTTCCAAGATGAGGTGAAACTCCTAAACAAACGACTGTCTGCGTCGGAGAAGGAGAATGCTGCACTGCGCAGTGAGGTGTCATCTCTGCATGCCGATGCATCCGATGGAGACATTGAAACGATGGCAGGCGGAACATACCTGCCACATGTCCGGCAATGCTGCCTGGAGTTGCTGGCCAGTAATGTTGGCACTTTCAATGTCAGGAAAGTGATTAACAGCGTTTTTGCCCTGGTTGGCAAACGGGCAGACCGTCTTCCATCGCATGGAACACTCTCTCAGCTTTATGTTGAGCTGAAAGGTCTGGCCAGTCTCCAGTTAGCTGAGGAGTTGGAAGGAGAGGAGAACACCACCCTCCATAGCGACGGGACCAGCAAACATGGTCGGAAGTATGGCTCGTTCCAGATTGCCACCAGCCAACGAGTCTACAGCCTTGGTATGGTCGACATGGAGAGAGGCACGGCCGTCCATACCTTGGAAATGCTGAAAGCTGTGCTGGCAGATGTTGCCAAAGTATCTAGCGACTCGGAAGGTATTGGCGAACGTATCGTGTCTAACATTAAGAACACCATGAGCGACAGAAGCATCGTGCAGAAAAACTTCAACGAGCTGCTTCAGGCGTACCGGGCCGAGGTATTGCCAGACGTGCATGCCAGCTGGTCTTCATTGTCGGAGGCTCAGCAAAAGCAGCTTTCCGTCATGACTTTTTTCTTTTGTGGTTTGCACTACATTGTTGGTCTCGCAGACCAGGCAGATGCCCTGTTGAAGAAGTGGGAGGAAGTCCACTTTGATGGAGAGAAAGTTGGAACTGGTGTGCTGCCTGGTGCTTGGGATTCAAGCCACAGTTCCACCAACCGCCTAATCTACTCTGCAACCAAGGCTTTTGAAGAGCATGGTGACGAGGCAGCAGGTTGCATTGCGGATTTTAAGGCCTTCCTTGAGAGTGTGGATCTCAAAGCTCCGCTGGCAACCGCAACTACGTGATCTTTCACAATGGTGCAGGAGTTTCATATCTTCACGAGATCATGTTGGAATTCCTGGTCGACGTGCATGGCGAGACGAACCGCTTGCTGAAAGCCGTCAAGGCAGACCTCTGCGTACCTGAGCTTATTGCTGGCTGCCGAGCTCTTGGCTTGATCAGCAAATTGGTCATCTCACCTCTCTGGGTTGCCCTGGAAGATAAAGACAGAAGCATTTTCGACATGATCACTATCTACACTGAGCTTGTAGACAACATGCAGACGTGGAGTGTGGATGCGGAACCTGTCCTTGAGGGCTCTGCCAAAGCCTTCTCAGCAGCCAAGGTGGACAGGACGGACCCTGTAGTGTATGTGCTGATGATACACTCAGGGACATTTCTTACGTCATCATTATCGTATTGACGTCACACCATGCGCAGATCATTTTAGTATGTCTGCCTTTTGTATTGACACACGTGTCTCCTTGTGCTTGTTCCGTTGACATAATTTACTTGCAATTGTAGTTGGTCTTCTTCTAGTCTCCATGTAATCGATCATAGAATAAACCGAACCCCGTCTCTATCTGAGACACTACAATTGGCGACGAAGATGGCCGTGGCCATAGGAGCCATCGAGCCGTTTGCTGCAGGTACGACAGATTGGTCTACCTATTATGATCGCGTGGAACAATATTTTGAGGCAAACAGCGTTGCGGAAAACAAACAAGTAGCAACTTTCCTGACGCTGATCGGAGGAACAACATACAAGCTGTTGGCTGACTTGGTCAGCCCAAACAAACCAAAAGACAAGACGCTCAAGGATTTGTCAGACACCCTGGCCGAACATTTCGCGCCCAAGCCTCTTGTGATCGCGGAACGATACCGTTTCCACAAAAGAGAGCAACGCCAGGGAGAGTCTGTGCACGCTTACCTTGCAGAGTTGCGACGGTTGGCCAGATACTGTGAGTTTGGCGATGTCTTGGACACTACGTTGCGTGATCGTTTCGTGTGCGGAATACGGAGCCAAGCTCTTTGTAAAGTACTGCTGGCGGAAAAAATCTCACCCTGAAAACTGCGATAGAGAAGGCCAGTAGTCTGGAAGTGGCAACGCGCGATGCCTCGGAGCTCGCAGGAAGTGTACCCGCTGCTGGGGTACATGTTGTGGAAAGGCCACAACATCGTCGTGCATCTGCTGGCAAGCAAAGTCAAAGTCAATCCAGTGTGCACCAATCGTCCTGTTTCCGCTGCGGATCAGAAGCACACCACCCAAGTGAGTGCCCATACAAGTCCTATGAGTGTCGACACTGCAGGAAAACGGGTCACCTTCGTAAGGTTTGTTTCGCAGGAAAGTCGAAGTATGCAGCGAAAGGAAGTCCGAGTGGCCGCGGTGCGTGCCATAACTTACCTGTCTCAGATGATGATGATTTCGACTTTGATGATGACTTCGACACGCTTGCAATTTTGACGGCCGATGTCTTGCAAGCACCAGCAGCAGCTGAGGATAAGTCACCGACATCCAGTGTACGGAAAGCCCTGTGGATCGATGCAACTGTCAATGGCCAGTCCATACGCATGCAGATTGACACAGGACCTGCAGTGTCTATTATCCCCACTCACATCTATAAGAAGTTGCTGTCCAGTACCTCGCCACTTACCCAGAGTAAGTTGAAGTTGCGAACATACACTGGAGAACCTGTACGGCCTCGCGGAACGTTTGAGGCGCTCGTGGAGTACAACCACCAGTCGGCAGAGTTGCCGATTCATGTAGTAGACACATCGGGTCCTCCGCTATGTGGCCGAGATCTGCTGGCCCATATTGCTCTTGACTGGCATCGTTTATTCCAGGTCGAGACCGAGGAGCCCCCCAGTGTAACTGCGTCCTCTAGCTCGCTGCCCCCAGGACCAGCCGGTATGCGCCTAGAGCAGCTGAAGGAGAAATTCTCCGACGTTTTCAGTGACGACTTTGGCAAGCTGAAGGACGCCAAGGCTCGCCTACAGCTCAAAGATGGTGCACGTCCACGGTTCCTCAAGGCTCGCCCGCTGCCCTACGCCATGCGGCCTAAGGTGGAAGCCGAACTGGACAGGTTAGAGAACCTTGGTATTGTTAGCAAGGTCCAGTGGAGCGAGTGGGCAACCCCAATTGTGCCAGTTATCAAGCCCAATGGCTCAGTGCGTCTCTGTGGCGATTTCAAGGCCACATTGAACCCGCAACTGAAGGTGGATCAACACCCTCTTCCACGTGTAGAAGATGTGTTCGCCACTCTGGCTGGAGGACAACGCTTCACCAAGATCGATCTGAAACAAGCGTACCTCCAGATGGAAATGGAGGAGGAATCAAAGCCACTTCTCACACTGACAACGCACAAGGGTTTGTATCAGCTCAACCGTCTCGGATTTGGTGTGGCTTCCGCACCAGCGCTGTGGCAGCAGGCCATCGACCGCACCCTGCATGGCGTTCCACGTCAGGCCTGCCTAGATGACATCATCGTCACCGGTTCTCGACGACGATGAACATTTGGACAACGTGGAGAGCATCTTGGGTCGTCTCTCCGACCACGGCCTGAGAGTCAATCCAGCGAAGTGCACGTTCTTCGCAGATGCAGTGGAGTACTGTGGTCACATTGTCAGTCGCCACGGTTTGCGCAAGACTGATGACAAGATCAAGGCGATCAACGAGGCCCCGGCACCACAGAACGTGTCCCAGCTGCGCAGCTTTCTGGGTATGGTATGCTACTACCAGCGCTTCTTGAAGGACTGCTCCACGACTCTGCACCCTCTCAACCGCCTGCTCCGAAAGGGTCAGTCCTGGCATTGGACAGCTGACTGTGCAGCAGCATTCAAGACCATCAAGGCAGCTATCGCCTCGGATCAGGTACTCATGCATTTTGATCCCGACCTGCCGGTACAGTTGGCAACTGACGCATCACCCTACGGCCTGGGAGCGGTGCTCTCGCATGTTCTGCCGGACGGTACGGAACGGCCGATTGCCTTCGCGTCACGTTCGCTTACCGAGACCGAGAAGCGGTAAGCCCAAATAGATAAGGAGGCCTTATCTATCGTCTGGGGGGTCCGTAAGTTTCACACGTATCTGTTCGGACGATCGTTTGTGCTGCTGACAGACCACGAGCCTCTGACAGCCATTTTCAGTCCGAGCAAAGGATTGCCAGCTCTGACGACAGCGCGTCTACAGCGGTATGCCATATTCCTGGCCAGTATGAGTTACGAGATCAAGTATCGCAAGTCAGGTGATCATGGAAATGCTGACGGCTTATCACGACTGCCCTTGCCGCACACGCAAGAGGAGAGCCTGGACTGGGCAGAAGTATTCAACATGGCCCAGATTGATCCGCTTCCAGTGACAGCCGTGGAAGTCGCTCGCCACACCGCTCGTGATCCAGTCTTGGCCAAGGTCCTAGCTGGTGTTCGTGACGGGTGGTCACACTCCTCAACTGACGGTGACATGCAGCCATTTGCGAGGCGCAAGAATGAGCTGGGACTGCACCAAGGATGTCTTATGTGGGGAATCCGGGTTGTCATTCCACCCCAACTACGCAAGCGAGTACTTGAGGAACTGCACACTGGCCATCCAGGCATGGTTCGTATGAAGTCATTGGCCCATAGCTTCGTTTGGTGGCCAGGCATCGACGCTGACATCGAGACAACCGGCAAGGTCTGTGCTGGCTGCCAGGCACACCAGGCAGCACCACCAAAGTCACCACTCCATCCCTGGGAGTGGCCGTCCAAGCCATGGCAACGCCTCCACATTGATTTTGCAGGACCATTCCAAGGGCACATGTGGCTGATCGTGGTGGATGCCCACAGCAAGTGGCCGGAAGTTCTGCCAATGAACAGTACCACTGCTCCAGTCACCGTTCGCCGTCTCCGGGAAGTGTTCGCCCAGCATGGTTTGCCTGACCAGATCGTCAGTGATAATGGCCCGCAGTTCACATCCGATGAGTTCCGTCGTTTCACTGAAGCCAACGGCATTACCCACACCTTCTCAGCACCGTACCACCCAGTGACGAATGGGTTGGCTGAACGATTCGTGCGGACGATGAAGCAGGCACTAAAGTCCCATTCGGACACAGCACCGCTCGAGTTCTTGCCTCGCTTCCTGTTGTCGTATCGCACCACACCACCTGCAACAACGAATGCCACACCAGCATCTCTGCTACTGCATCGTGAGCTACGCACTCGGTTGTCCTTGGTCCAGCCCAGTGTTCAGGCATCTGTGGCCAAGAAACAAGCAGCTTAGAGTAATGCAAGGTCAGCAAACCGGGAGCGCACGTTTGCTGTGGATGACACCGTCATGGTACGTGACTACCGCACCAACGCACCACACCCGTGGATTCAGGGCACCGTGCAAGCGGTACACGGCTCCCGCCACTATACTGTGGAAGTTGGCCCAGACCAGCAATGGAGGCGCCATGTGGAACAGCTCCGGTCAGTCGTTTCCGCTCCGCAGTCATTCGTACCAATGAGCGCAGCACCCTTGCCGTCCGTCGCAGCACCGGCAGAGCCTGATTACAGTTTGTGTTTTCCCGCTGCTCATTCGCCGACTTGTGTTCCGCCACCACCCAGTGTTGAAGCCGCTGCTATTCCAACACCTCCACCTGTGCAAGCAACAGTACCAGCAACTACTGCAGCGCAGCAGACCCAGCCGCCACCGGCACAGGCTCTAACTGAGCCCCGTCGTAACCCGGCAAGAACTCGAGTTCTGCCAGCTCGCCTGAGAGAGTAAAACATTCTCCTGAATGCTCTGATAATCTGTTGCTCGCGTGGTTACTGAATTACTGTGCTCTCGGCTTATCCATTGACTTTCTCTTGTGTATTAAATGTATATACGCGTTTGCAACCCTACTATACATGTAGGGGAGGAAATGTAGTGTATGTGCTGATGATACACTCAGGGACATTTCTTACGTCATCATTATCGTATTGACGTCACACCATGCGCAGATCATTTTAGTATGTCTGCCTTTTGTATTGACACACATGTCTCCTTGTGCTTGTTCCGTTGACATAATTTACTTGCAATTGTAGTTGGTCTTCTTCTAGTCTCCATGTAATCGATCATAGAATAAACCGAACCCCGTCTCTATCTGAGACACTACAGACCCAGTGCTGAGTAAGCTGCTGGAGCCCGTGGACACAGATGGCGTGACCCGCGAAATATTGCAGATGCTCTTTGCAGGATTTCACATTTACTCAACCCGTCTACTCGCTGAGCACCTGCCTGGCGGCAACTTTACCAACCCACAGCAGCTTTACTCACGGAAACCGCTTCAGTTCGTAAGACGAATGCAATTTCGGAGAGCGATTTCGGCAAACTGGACCGGTATCTGCGTGAGAAGCCGAACATCGACACTGTTGCTCTGGAAGGCTTGCTCATGTTCAGCAACAACAAGACAGCAGCCTGGCTTCAGCAGAAATCAGCACAGGAAAGAGATGCAATGGTGGAGACGGCCCGTCGTGCAGCACCAGAGTTTCGGCAGCAGTTCAAGATACGCCAGAAGGAAATCCAGAAAGTTCGGCTTCAGCGCTTGAAAGAGAAGGAGGCAGACATCAACAAGAAGAGAGAACAAGAGAGAAAACGAAAAGAAACGCTGACAACCGAAATCACTGCTCTTGGAGGGATGTGGACATCTAAGGAAATGGCGACGGAAGAACTGTCGAAAGTGTCTCGACTTACGGACAAGCGCCAGGCCCTACGTTCGCAGCTGTACTTTCGCAAGTACATGTTGCTCCAGAACGCCTCAACGTCTATATACTCACTCTCCACAGGCGGAAAGCAGTTGTCAATTGATGAGATGCTGGACAACCTGGTAACCTTGTTCTCGTGATTTCAGTACATCCATTTTCTTGGAACTGACGTTACTTCGTAGTCTGTTGCTGCAATTACACTTGTTTGCCTGCATGTTGAATGCAAATTCCACCCAGACGTGTTTTATAACGTCTAATGTTCGTCTGAAAGCCATACACAGCACTTCTACAATGCTTTGAAGCTGTTGCAATGCGGTTGCTATGCGGTGTCCATGGCAACCGTGATCGGGGTCGCCAAAACATTGTTCATTTCCATTTTCCGTTGGTATGATGTGTAACTGAGACATTCGCTCTGCTTTAGAGTGCTGTTTACAAGTATATCTTGCACTTTAATTTTTGTAACTATGGCCACTGAAATACTTCAGAGGTACCCAAAATACCACGAATTGTACTAAATTCACCTCATGAAACTGTCTGTCTTTGAACGTTTATATCTTCGGTATGGAGGGGAATTTCCTACTGAAATATTTTGTGCATGGTCAAAACGAACGGCTTTGTCGGATCCCCAAGTGAAATAGCTGGTTTTCACATTCTGAAAAAAACCCGCTGAAGTGCCTACAACCACAGTGAAAGCAAGAACACGCAACGACGCATACGAGCACACGTGGATGCACCATTTCGAAATCGAAGCACTGCGCTGCGCTTGTGAAGCCTGTAAAAGCGTTCCTTGTCCTACAAACAGGCGCCTGGATCGACTCCCCAGCAACAACCAACCCCTGCACAGTCAATTTGTTTGCCGCAGCAGGGTCACCTCTCTATTTCATTGTTTCTCGATCGCAGAGTTTCGATTTTTCACTGTGTACTCTTGGGAATATCACAAGTGAAACTCATGCAAATTTTTGCAAATCAGCGTGACGAAAAGTCGCAATTCTCAATACTCAGTCGCACGGCGCGCTTTTGAAATTGCCGATGTCACTCAAGAACCATTGCTCGCAGCGCTTCGCGAATTGATTCTACCGACAGCTGAGAGTTTTCCCTTCAACTTTGATATTTTGGATCTTTGGATTTGATCGAGATTTGACTGAGTTACGATCTGTTAAAGTTTTGCATTCTTGTCAGATCGATCGCACGCCCTACCAAAAAATGCCCAAAACGTACGTTCGGAACAGTGGGGGGGGGGGGGGGGGGGGGGGGGGGGGGTTCCGGGGAAACCCCCTGCGTACGCGCCTGTGCTGGGTGGTACAAGGATCCAATTAAGAGCAAAGGTGACAGGAAAAGGTGTGCATTTTGTCACCTTCAATGACTTGCTCAGTCCCAATTGTGCTGGGGTTGACTATGCAGACAGTGCGACTTAGCTACTACAGTGAAACCTGTCTAAGGCGACCCCTCAAGGGACGAGAAAAAGTGGTCGCCGTGGCCAGGTGGTCTTCTTATCCAGGTTCAGTGGGTCACGTGACCATATCCACATGTGATACATCATTTTGATCAGTGCTGCACAGTGCACACCCCGATGCTACTCTAGCACGACTCATGTGCCTGGGGTCCTCAGACCTGTCAAATGGCGTGCATGCACCATGTACATCTACACTTCCAGCACTGATGTGTAGATCTACCAGGCCTGGTGCACCATGCAATGCATACAGTTACATGGCTAGCACTGTGCAACGTGGTCGCGGGTGGGTGGTCGCGTTGAGCGAGTGGTCGCCTTATCCGAGGTGTTTTGAATGTGAATGCGTCCGTGACAAGGAAAAGTGGTCGCCATGGTCGAGTGGTCGCCATATCCGAGTGGTGGCCATATCCGAGTGGTGGCCATATCCGAGTGGTGGCCATTACAGGTTTTACTGTATGTACTCAAGTACTGCTAAGTCCTGCCTGGGAGCGGTTGCCTGGGAGCGGTTGCCTGGGAGAGGTTTTCCAGCCGTGCTGCTACCCACAGTCAACTGGGAACTTGTGGCCAGGCACAAGGGGTTCATGGATGCGGCTAATGGGGTTTCTCGGCACTTGTGCCAGTGGTTGTGAGACTTATCCACTCACCCCCACCGTAAGGCGTTGCATCTGCCGCTAGGGTTTACCGAGTGTTAAAGGGGAAGTTAAGGCAAAAATTAAAATTTCACCAGTCTTCGGGGTGCTGAGTCGAATGGTCTTGGTCCGAGGAAGCTGAGACGCTCCCTTCCTACTTGAATCCCAATCGAACTCGCGCACTTCCACCGAAACTGGGTGACTGCGCCCTACTAGATGGGGATTTGTATGCAAAATGTCACTAAAAGCGCCATTTCGTTCTTATAAAAGCACGGATGACCGCAATTGGCCCATATGTTGTAGTCTTTTGGACGCTGAGTCGACTGGTTTTGGTCCGAAAAGGCTGCGATGCAGCGTTCCTCCTTTATTCCCAATCGAACATGGTCGAACAAGTGGTCACGTGCTCCTGCGTACACCAGTCACCTGGTCACCGTGCCTGCAGGGTACAACTTACTAGCCTGTTTGACCTTTTTTGGGTGCAGTCCTGTCACAAGAGTTGAACTCGAGTTGAACCTTGGTGTGAAAGTTGTCGCCTGCTGGCGTGGTGACCAGGTGATTTGTGGCACCCAGGAGCACGTGACCGCTTCTTCAACCATGTTCGATTGGGAATAAAGGAGGAACGCTGCATCGCAGCCTTTTCGGACCAAAACCAGTCGACTCAGCGTCCAAAAGACTACAACATATGGGCCAATCGCGGTCATCCGTGCTTTTATAAGAACGAAATGGCGCTTTTAGTGACATTTTGCATACAAATCCCCATCTAGTAGGGCGCAGTCACCCAGTTTCGGTGGAAGTGCGCAAGTTCGATTGGGATTCAAGTAGGAAGGGAGCGTCTCAGCTTCCTCGGACCAAGACCATTCGACTCAGCACCCCGAAGACTACAACTGGTGAAATTTTAATTTTTGCCTTAACTTCCCCTTTAAGCGGCCGTCGTGAGTTCCCTTCGGGAACGGACACGATAATTTACTTTTTTTTAATAAGTACAGCATACTCCGAGATAAAGCAATCGGTGTATGTAATCCTTTCTTCCCGAACGCATGCCCTTAAAGGAAAGGTCGTAGTTGCACATCCTTTTTTTTTTAGGTCGTTTATGCTTGAGTCTCGGTATATCTCCAGAGTAAGAATGACATTATTGCTTGTTTAGGGTTTGTTATGGGTTGCCACTGAGGAAGATGTGCTCAAAAATTGGCTTTGATTGGAACTCAGGCTGCCCCCCCCCCCCCCCCCCCACAGCACACACACACACACACACACACCTCAGACCTCAGACCTGCCCATCGTGGAAGCGATGATAGTGAACAGCTATGTTAGACATAGCAACTTGTGCTGGGATTACACCATTCAACAGCTTGCAAGGCTGATGAATTGACCGCCACTATTTTTAGCCTGGTATCCACCACACAGCTGATTGAAGTGACTTTTTCACACACACACACACACACACACACACACACACACACACACACACACACACACACACACACACACACACACACACACACACACACACACCTCATCCGATCCTAAAAATAGAAGGACCACAATCCCCAGAAAGCTCCTACTGCCACACAGACACAGGTTTTGCCTAGTGCACCAGGGGATCGACTTGAAAAATAGCAACACGTCCCTTTGACAAAGCTGTACACATAGTCACATAATAATGCAATCTACACTGAACAGCATGACTTCTCTCCCCCTTGTGCACGGTGTTTGAGAACAAAACAAGTCTCCATCACTAGCTACGTGTACTTCCGACCAGCCTGGCTTGTCCTTGGCCCCAGGCCTCCTCAGCAGGATTCAATCATGCAGATTGCAGTTTGAGACACCATTCATACCATGCATGTGCTCCCACGTGCTGCACATAACAAGCCTGACAAGCCGATGCGATTCACGGAAAGACAAGTACCCATGCCTGGCCGGGAGTGAGTGCGTTGCTTACCTCCACTGAACGTTGTTCTTAGATTTCTTTTCGATGAGGTTGATTCCTTCTAACACATTGGTTATGTCGTATATTCTTCGTTTCTGTACGTTCAGCGACAACGCGGCCCGATTCAGGTCTACAACTCCATCCTCTGCCCCTCGTAGGAGTCCAACGAAACGTTGCGTGAGAAGACCCAACGATGTATCCGATCGCTTACTTTCTCCGGTATCGCATACTGCCAGCCAAGGAAACAATGCAGACAGCAAATGCACAACAATAATATCATCGGTAGATCTACAGCACGCTGCACAAGGTTCATACCCTGACCTCAAAACACACCGTGATACTAGTGCATTCAGTAAGACAGAGTTAGTAGTGGTACGACAATGTCCAACACCTGTGTAAACTTACAAGAAGAGTCGAAATCCAAGAAATCTGGACTACTGCCGGACGAGAATTTCCTACTTCTTTGTGAAGAATTGGGATAGGGAGAACTCCTCTCGCCAGAGAGCTGCAGCCTCCGCTTTGACTACAGAAATGCAAATCAAAAGAATGTCCGATAAATTTTCCAGATTTGAAGATTGAACAAATGTACGTCGTTCACCATACCGTGGGTTTCCGACTATGAAGATCGTTGTTGGGAGTGGGCGTTGAAAAGGCAAATGGATGGCTAGTTGAATCCTCCGCCATGTTCATGACCGGAGGCCACAGCCACCCGCTCTACACGTAGTAGAGCAGGCTCAACAGCGATAAACCAGCATCGGACCCGAAAGCATGCATAGATGTCGAGCACCGCGTGGTGACGGAGTGAGCCAATATCGTCAGATTTAGGCAACACAAATAGTAAGTTGGAAGCAACTGTTTCCCTAAACGGACAAGGTTACTGGTGCTCTATAAGTGGAACCTTAGGTAAGAGCCTGAAATCCCTCGTAATTACTGCCACCCGAGGAACAAGACACACATGAACCACATGGATCTCTCCGCTCCACGACCTCAACGCAGGAAATACAGCTGCAACCTGAACTTCAGCTGAGTGAAGTTCGTCGCACGAGCAGCGAAAATATTATCACTGATCGATCGCGAAGCTCAGATCGCGCAGCTACAGCGTCGCCCCGGACGAAATCCTGCAAAGTTCATATTTCCCGCCACTTCGCCAATTCCAGTACTGCAGGGTTTACCACGCACTCCCTCAAATCAGGAAAATTATCCCAGCAAACACGAGCGACTTTATTTAGAACACACCAGGCCAGACTGGAACAAACCCGGAAAACCCGTCTTCACAGACTCGATCGACTCATCTGACTCCATGCATGCATGGACTCAGTGACGGTGTAGTGTAGACTGCACTGTATGCCTGTGTAGCCTGTATACAATCATGTTGTAGGTGTGCTGAACGAGTTACGTGTCACACTCACAGAGTCACAGTCACCATGTCACACGATCGCCAGCTAAGCTAGCTGCTGCACTCGACTCGCAGTTCGACAACAACAACAATAATAATAATAATTTTGTAGTATTCGTTGTTGTGAGACCCTCAACTAAAACTTATAGTAAGTATGTCATGTAGTTACTAGTACTTGGCACTACTTGCCCCAGCCACTGGTAGCCAGCACTCTAATCTTTGTTGCGAGTTGTGGTCTTGCTACCTATTTCTTCAAATTCTTGGCACTTGTTGCCAATGTTGGGGGACAACACGACTACTCGGACTAGTAGAATCTACAATGAGAGCGGCTAGCCAGTGGCTTGTCCACCAACTCTTACAGTCATGCCTTATTTAGATCTACTGACTGTATCCCCAAAATGATGTGCGGTTTGAACCCGGATTTGGTTAGTTAGTTCGACTTGATTTTAGGTGCTCTGCCAGTCCATGGTCTATTTCAAGTACATGTACATGTATTTGTAATCGCGATTGCGGCCTTAGCCGTAAGCCTTTGGCTTTGGGTAATCCTGAAATAAGTATCTAATATTGACTGAGAACGAGGTCAATATAGGAAATAAAGGCCGAGTAAAAGACCGAGGCGAAGCCGAGGTTTTTTACGAGGTCTTTTATTTCCTATACTGACCAAGTACGAAGTCAATATTAGATTTATCACGACTAACCAAAGCATGTGTTCAATCGCTAAAAAGGAGTCAAATATAAGCGGTCAATATAGCCCTAAGGAGTCAAATATGCAGGAATATTTGACTGCTTACCTTGATAGGCGACAAGCCTCTGGGTCATCCTAATAAAGATATTATTATTAGGTATGGCAAAAATCTACCCCCCCCCCCCCCCCCCCGTCCCGCGGCTACTCTCCCTACCACCATCATGAAGGACCTGGCAGGGCACGACATTCCTTTGAAGAATGCCAGCGACCTAGAAGGAGCACGAGCATTTGCTGCAGACAAGTCGAAATGGAGATCAGACATTGTTTATGGATGAGTTTTTTGTTGACTGGAGACAGAAGCGGACTTGGCTTAATTTCAGTGTATTCTCATGCATTGTTCTTTGGCCTTTGTACGCGTGCTGTGGTATTATTATTATTATTATTATTATTACGAAGTAGTGGTTGCGACTTCGGCGATGATTTGTAAGAAAGGTTTGCTCCCCACACCGGAGCTCGCGCTATTCCGCCGACTTTACTTGACACTTGACTGACTCACGACTGCCATCCAGAGCACACGAGAAGTCCATCGAACCTTCGACTCGGCAAACCTGCAAGAAAGCACCACTCCCTGCTCAATACACAGTGTTTCGGGGAATTCACCCCTCATCAGTTGAGCTTGAGTAGGCTGAGGAAGATTGTGCCTGAAGAGCACCACTTATATAGTGCTCTCCAGGCACAAACATCACCAGGGATACAAACTTACAGAGACGCTCCGCTTCCAGCGCGATAAACACCTCGTGAACACCAGATAGCAGCGTGAGTCAGTGTCGCTCCTGGACGGTGAGACAGACGTCGAGGACCCTCGGTCATTCGCAACGCTGTCACCTCCAAACCAACTAGTCGCAAGCCCGCGCTCGGCACAACAGTACGAAGTAGTGGTTGCGACTTCGGCGATGATTTGTAAGAAAGGTTTGCTCCCCACACCGGAGCTCGCGCTATTCCGCCGACTTTACTTGACACTTGACTGACTCACGACTGCCATCCAGAGCACACGAGAAGTCCATCGAACCTTCGACTCAACTGATGCTCAACTGATGAGGGGTGAATTCCCCGAAACACTGTGTATTGAGCAGGGAGTGGTGCTTTCTTGCAGGTTTGCCGAGTCGAAGGTTCGATGGACTTCTCGTGTGCTCTGGATGGCAGTCGTGAGTCAGTCAAGTGTCAAGTAAAGTCGGCGGAATAGCGCGAGCTCCGGTGTGGGGAGCAAACCTTTCTTACAAATCATCGCCGAAGTCGCAACCACTACTTCGTACTGTTGTGCCCAGCGCGGGCTTGCGACTAGTTGGTTTGGAGGTGACAGCGTTGCGAATGACCGAGGGTCCTCGACGTCTGTCTCACCGTCCAGGAGCGACACTGACTCACGCTGCTATCTGGTGTTCACGAGGTGTTTATCGCGCTGGAAGCGGAGCGTCTCTGTAAGTTTGTATCCCTGGTGATGTTTGTGCCTGGAGAGCACTATATAAGTGGTGCTCTTCAGGCACAATCTTCCTCAGCCTACTCAAGCTCAACTGATGAGGGGTGAATTCCCCGAAACACTGTGTATTGAGCAGGGAGTGGTGCTTTCTTGCAGGTTTGCCGAGTCGAAGGTTCGATGGACTTCTCGTGTGCTCTGGATGGCAGTCGTGAGTCAGTCAAGTGTCAAGTAAAGTCGGCGGAATAGCGCGAGCTCCGGTGTGGGGAGCAAACCTTTATTATTATTATTATTGCAAAAATCTATGTGAGTCAATACTAAGGGAGTGATAAAGATTATTATTATTATTGATCTGCTGACTCCGAACGCGGATGGAATCGGCAGCCCGGGTCGTCTCTCTCGAAAAAAATAGAAGAGGTCACAAGTCGTAGATCTACATGTACATGTAGGTGATACGACTCCCTGCCCCTGCATTGCAAGTATGCTTCATTTGCTGTAGACCGGCATAATCGTACTCAATGGTAGGCATACTTGGTAGACTGACTATACCATCGACTCGTGGCATCCAGTCAGTCTGGGATGGAGATCGGAGATCGAAGGGGTGATCAAGTGCCCGGTACATGTAGAAGGTGCTTTGACCATTGAGCATTGTGAACCGGCAGAACACGGAAATAAACAGTATGTGGCTAGCAGATGGCAGCATAACTATCTTGTTCTGTTCTTGCAAGTCTGCTGGATGCCAGTTTGCGACTTTCAAGCCGCAGCTCATAGTAGATATCTACAGACAGTCCTGGTGCTGAGAATTCCTTCAGTCCCAGTCCTGTCAACGGGGTGCTGTCGCAAACCTCACAGGTTTCTGCTAGTGCTGGCAGTCGTGTTGGTTTGGCAGCAGCTGTCAAGAATGACTATTGCGGATCTCGTGATTGTCTACACAGCCGCAGTGCTGACAGCAGTGCGCTACGTCATTGACACCCTGGCAAACTGTCAACATTGCTATTACCAAGACTCCAAGAGGGCAGGCTTGACCCTGATCAGCTTCGCTTCACCTCCCAACGCATGCCGAGGGCGGCTGATGCTTCACGTCGTTGGCCCACTGGCAGTGGCACTGGTGATAAGCCAATGCTGATGCCGGTGCATTGTGTAACCACGAGTCTGAGGCCGTCCACATGCACCAGTCGGGTGGTCTTCCAGCAGCTCTCAGCTGGAGAGAAGCGTGATGCACATTCCCCAATGTCGCCCGCCTACACGCGCCTATCCTGCAGGCTGCACGTTCTTAGACCTTTTTTCTTACCCTTGATGTTTTGCGACAGCCATGAGGACGCATCGACGGTCCAACTGAGCTATCCGATCGCTTCTTTAGGATGCAGGAATTCCGGAACAGATCAAGTTTACTGAATTCGGTCTATTATTTTTAGTTTTGTTGCACTACATTACAATCATCATAGTGTACCATTATGTGTATGAAGCTTGGCATTTGATCATGCACATGATGCAGCTAGAGAGGTGTGTTCGTGATGCCTAGTGCCCTACATACTGCATTATACATGTAACATAGGCATTGGATTTGTACACCGGGCCGTGTCAACACACGACACAACAGTGAAAGGAGGCAATGGACTCAGTTGCATAACAGGACCACCAGGAATAGAGATGCCTGCGGTCAGTGTGGGTTGTGAAAATACTTACAACTGGCGCCCATTTCCTTAAATCCCCTCTCTTCAGTTTATCTGTGGAATGGAACAAACTTCCAGAACACATCCGCTGCGTTCAGTCCTCTGTCAATTTTCGCATTGCTCTAAAGGCTCATTACTCTCAGCATAGATATTCTCTGACTGGAATTCCGAACTTTTCCGTTTGAGAATTTTTTTTCCTTGAAATTAATCCTTGCTGGGTTTTTTCATCTAAATGTCCCGCTATTATCTGCAGAGGTGATTTCTTCCCTCGTCGATTTCTTTCCTGCTTTTATACCTCGATATTTAGGTACTTGTTTCCCTTCTTCCCATGCTTCATCTTCCACTCTCCTCTCCCCATTTCCCCATTTTTCTTGCGATATTTATGTGGGAGACTTCCGTGATAAGCATCCATTTGCTTTTGGAGAATCCTTTTAAATAAATACAATACAATACAATACAATATACAATACAATGTACTTTGTTGTGGCTAATCTACCTGCTCTCTAACAAACATTGACCCTACCACCAGCATACACCGGGGAGATTCTAGAAAAATTGCAATCGGATCTACATACATAATAGTACAGATATAATGTACATGTACCGGTATATTTATAGAAAAGAAAAAAAGGACCAAGGAACTACACGTTTCGCTAGTATAATGTCCACTAACACCACCAGTTACTAAACAATCAGCTCATGCGATAACATTGCACGACACTGCATGACCAACGGTACTGACGTTCTACACCTACATGTACATGTACATGTACATGTACATGTACATGTACATGTACATTGTAACTGGATAATACATTGTAACCATGGTAATACATTGTAACCATGGTAACTGGATAATTATTATAGCGTAACTTGTACATGTATAGTCATGTTTTGTTGTGCAATCATGTAGTTCCTTGGTCCTTTTTCTTTTCTATAAATTTATCCTTGGCTCTCCATCCGAGTCCATTCTTATGATGTGTATAGCGGGGTTTGCGATGACTAATTGAATATGCGTTGAGCGGATATGGCTGTGTCCTCGATCCGGGGGCAGAATCCCGGCGATTACCGCCGCAATTTACCGGTACGGTACATGTTCACTTCTTTTAGTGCGTACTTCGAGGCCTCGTACTTCAAGTACTTGATTGCCGGGGGATCATTTCCGATTTCATCCCTGCTGGCAATGCTGCTCAAATACCATGAATACTACTCCCTGGTCTGCAGCAACTGCCGTGGTCCGTGGAAGTGTACAATACATCACAGACTACATTGTAGTAGGGTAGGCACTGTACAGTGCATAACAAGACAGTCCTCATTCAGTTATTGCATTTGAAGGCTTCGAGGTATTTGTCCATTGTTCTCACATTCTGCTGATTGTACTTCGAAGTATTATAGAAACTTACTTTGTGTCGAGTGTACAATGTACCATGTATCTCACTGTATGTTCAATTCACTGCATCACAGACTAGCATAGGTCACTTAGTCGAGGCACTGCACCTCACTCTTTCCCACTCCTTTCCTACCACAAGTAGACATACTTGTCCATGTAATAATATTATATCTGCTCACGAATCATGACCTGATCATTTTACCGGGGGTCCGGGGGAGGAGGGGCGTGGTATGCAAGGACACCGAAACCCCAGGCGCTAGGCTCTGGTCAGCATGGGATGCACACGTTCCTTTCTCCTTCCTACTGGCGCACATGAGTAACGATGAATCCGAGACCCTTGGTCGTAGGAGTTACTTCTGCCCCGCCCCCATCCAATATGCCACACCCCACCCCCGCTGTGCAGCATCTAATGGTTTTAAAAGTATTAAAGAAAGTTCACAACGCCCCACCTAGAGCTGAGCTGTGCTAGTTGATAGTCAGCCCAGACGCAGCAGTTGTTTGTCCTTGGCAACCCTCAAAACTTCAAGAGATTACTTCTCTGTCCTACTACTAGAATCAGTACTATTGTACAGGCTTTGATCTTGACGCAGAATACAGTCATGTACATGTACGTGGCGGATAATGTTCTAAAAATTGGCAGATTCTGCTCGAAAAGCATTGAAACTGGCAGAGCCATACAAACTAATGGCGAACCTCGAACTCTGCTCCTCTTCCTTTTCCCGTGCGCCTCTTCACAACACTTTGTAACACCAACTACATGTACATAATTATTATTTTAAAGTGCTTGAACCGCATCTTCATAATCAGACGCTAGGTCTGCACCTGCAGTAGTACTAGTACCACTTGAGGCTAACATGCACGAGCTTCGCATATCATTGTGAGCTTTGCATTGTACAATCATCATGTTCCACCAAGAGGGGGTTATGCCTTAACTTATGGACTCTTGGTTAGTATAGTAGTAGTAGTAGTATTCTTTTATTTATAGTGGAGAAACCAAAACAGGCAGACGCCTAATAACAATGGACCCACTGTGTAGGGTGGTGGAGGAGGGGGAGGGTTGGTTCCACGCAAAGCATGCACAGCATACTTGACATACCAGTCATGCATGTACATGTACATGTAGTCAGCCTCTTTTACGGGCAAAATAAACACAATGAATATTTTTTCCCAAGTGTTCCAAAAACTTCAACTCAAAGTTCTAGAAAGGAAAAAAAGAAAGAAAAAACACGCAAAAAACAAAACAGCATAATAATGTATATACCTACTTACTTCCGAAGTACATGTAGGTAAACAGCAGCAAGTTCAACTTCAAGTCAATATTCCAGTCACTGTTACCGCTCGTGCACGCTAAGCCGGTACCTGAGCCTCTACCACTGCCAGCGCAGCAGAGGTATCACCCACAGCCAAGGCAGACTGGCCAGAGAGCCTTCTGTAGTTCTGCACCCTCGGAGGCACATGATGCATGTACATGTACATGTACGCACATACACAGTCATGCAGGGTCCTCTCTCACACAATCATTATTGTTTTGCTTGTCTAATGTGCTCTATTCCTCCGCATAGCTGTCACCCTTCTCTATTTTCCTTACTAGTACAGTGTACCTTCTTTACCACACAATAACTTACTATTGATTTGCGCTGTTCCAGCCATACGTTAGGAAGTGTAGTAGTAGTAGTAGTAGTAGTAGTAGAATTTATTATTTTGATAGGGAAGGCCCTACAGACGTTGCCGTCTTGTTACAGGGAACCCTAAGTGCTCTTTACAGAGCGAAACAAAAACGGATAGATGCTCAACCTGACGACACGAGACAGGCAGAGAATTCCACCTATCAGCGCCAAGGAAAGAAATGGAGAACATGCCATATCTAGTGGTAGCAGCGGGCAAAGAAAGTGAAGAGAATGATTGCCCTCTAGTGCGCCTCTCGGTGCAAGTAGCAGCCGACTGGAGGGTGAACATTGAGGAAAGAAGAGGACTTGTAAGCTGATGAATACAGCGGAAAACAAAAATAAAAAGCCTCAAGTTGAGACGAGATTCGAGGGAGTATAACTTAGCGTGCCGCAAAACAAAGACAGTCGGGGTACGGCGAGGGTCACACACGCGTGCACGCCCTACTCTTTTCTTGAGCTATCGAACATTTTTCTATAATTATAATTATAACACGTGTATATACATGTACACTCCACAACTGATGAGTCCACAAAGGAGGAAACAGTTCTGTACGGAGATTTAGTACTCCAAAACTGTACATGGATCTGTAATACACCATGTACATGTACATGTACATGTCGTCTGATGATTGCGGCAGTAGCATGACACTTCGAGTTACGACAAATCCAAACTGGCCCAATTATTATTTCTCCTTCTCGTTTGAAACGCTCTTCACTCTGTGCATCGGGCACTTTGCCAACACTTACTCCTTTGCCATGTACATGTATAATATCGGTCAATTTGCGGCAAACCTTTCTTTGTGCATGTAGACACACAAGCACAGGCATAGTCACCCAACAAGTGAAGAGTGCTGCGCCACCTTCGCATGTACCGTATGATGATGTACATGACTGTACAGATGTCAGTGTATTCAATATACATGTGCATGTAGTACATCTAACTTCAACCTATGAAAACCGCTATCCTTTCTATCTTCAGCACCTCACAATCCTAGTCATTATTCACAACTTTCTGCAGTCTGGCTTTCCTTGTAGATCCCCAACTCGTAAGTCGTTGCACTTCCTGTCGTACATACACTTCAATCTAGTTTTGAATTTCTTTCTTCTTTTTCCTTTCTTTTACTCTTCTTTTTTTCTTCCGCCCTCTCTTACCAGTTTTCCTATCCCACGTATGTCATCAATCAAGCGAAAACAGGAAACCCCTCGACAGGCGAACAGCCTTTGGGGAATCCTTAAATACATAAATAAAAATAAAAATAAATCTACCATAGCAGACTCAGCGGAGGAGGGAGGTTCAGGTTGGTTGTAACTCTGAGTTTCATGCCGCGGGGCATCATGTTGTCTGGCTGATGCCTAGCGCCGAGTAGCGGCTTGCAACTCAGAGTTAGAATAAACCTGAATGTCCTCCGCTGAGTCTTCTACTTGTAAGTATGTTCTGAGCTCTGTCTATGATATCAAGAGCACATAACCCCCGATACACTGTATCAAGAGTATAACCCCCGGGGGTACACAGAGGCAGTGTGCCTTAAAGGGGAAGTTAAGGCAAAAATTAAAATTTCACCAGTTGTAGTCTTCGGGGTGCTGAGTCGAATGGTCGTGGTCCGAGGAAGCTGAGACGCTCCCTTCCTACTTGAATCCCAATCGAACTCGCGCACTTCCACCGAAACTAGGTGACTGCGCCCTACTAGATGGGGATTTGTATGCAAAATGTCACTAAAAGCGCCATTTCGTTCTTATAAAAGCACGGATGACCGCGATTGGCCCATATGTTGTAGTCTTTTGGACGCTGAGTCGACTGGTTTTGGTCCGAAAAGGCTGCGATGCGGCGTTCCTCCTTTATTCCCAATCGAACATGGTTGAAGAAGCGGTCACGTGCTCCTGCGTACACCAGTCACCTGGTCACCGTGCCTGCAGGGTACAACTTACTAGCCTGTTTGACCTTTTTTGGGTGCAGTCCTGTCACTCGAGTTGAACTCGAGTTGAACCTTGGTGTGAAAGTTGTCACCTGCTGGCGTGGTGACCAGGTGATTTGGGCACCCAGGAGCACGTGACCGCTTCTTCAACCATGTTCGATTGGGAATAAAGGAGGAACGCTGCATCGCAGCCTTTTCGGACCAAAACCAGTCGACTCAGCGTCCAAAAGACTACAACATATGGGCCAATCGCGGTCATCCGTGCTTTTATAAGAACGA
Source organism: Sycon ciliatum (assembly GCF_964019385.1). NCBI lineage: Eukaryota > Metazoa > Porifera > Calcarea > Leucosolenida > Sycettidae > Sycon > Sycon ciliatum. Next base: position 76,948,265 of record NC_088643.1, on the reverse strand, counting down.
AATGGCGCTTTTAGTGACATTTTGCATACAAATCCCCATCTAGTAGGGCGCAGTCACCCAGTTTCGGTGGAAGTGCGCGAGTTCGATTGGGATTCAAGTAGGAAGGGAGCGTCTCAGCTTCCTCGGACCAAGACCATTCGACTCAGCACCCCGAAGACTGCAACTGGTGAAATTTTAATTTTTGCCTTAACTTCCCCTTTAACCTGCAATAGTGCTCAAATGCCCGGAATGGGCAGAGCGTAGTACGCAAGAGGTACACAAAAGGAAGTAAAATAGGGCTGTTTCAATGTTACTCAGAGTTTCATGGCAAAAACCAATCATCAGACAACAGTCTGATCAAAAACCATGAAACTTTGTGTATCTCTTGCGTAACCCCGAAGTATGTACACTTGATGATATTGAGCACTCTCTGCAGCCCGGCCCGGAGTCAACGGATTTGTGTACACTTCAATCTACATGTACATGCCAAGCACTCATGATGCATACCAGGTACCAAATTCTGCCGGTTTTCCTGTCAGAATTATCCACTATTATTAATTAAAGGCCGTATTTAAAGGGCTATATCCTAGCTCTAGCTCCTCAAGAGGTGGGAGATGAGTAGATCAGACCTACCACCAAAGTGGTCAAGGACCGAAAAGCCCATTCGCTGCATCCATTTTTCCCTCCTGCCAGGCCACGAGTTCCCATGCAATTACATTGTACACGTGTAGCTGGAGGTCGCAGCACATCTGGAAAAATCCTTCCTCTTCCAAGCAGCTTGGACTTGAATCTGGTACCCTCCGTTTCTCAATCTTGGTCTTAGACCATCCCACAATGCCTGCCTGCAAGAAAAGGTAAACTCCCTCATCAAAGTACGAAAACACAAAAAAGATCATCTCATCATGACATGGGTTAAAAAGTCGGCGTGGAGACAAGAAACCTAATAATATCGATGAAAGTAAAGTGCGAGAACAATGGAACAATTATTTTCATGATTTGAACGTCGTTTTCATGTGATAATCATCAGAAATCGTCATCACACTGAGAGTTGGATAACAAAGGAAAGATTGTATTCGACTTGAAGAGTAATTGTACGAAAGGCCTAGTCGAAATTATTATGGCTTCTGTGCTTCGTGTGCTGAAAACGACGTTCAAATCATAACATTAAGAAGTCAGATGGTGAGCCAAGGAAAAAATTGTAACGTGGATATTGTGGGCATGACTTGTGCCCACAATTTCCATGTTAAAATCATAATTCCATTGTTCTCGTGGTATGAGGGCGCTTACTTTACTTTTAACAATAATAAATACTACTACTACTACTACTACTTTCATCATCATGGGTTATCCGTATATTCAAAAATTATAGGGAAGCCCCATAGAAAGAACGAATTTCTCGAGCTTGGAAATGATCCGACGTACAGCTCGATTCTACAATATGGAAGGCAAATTGAGCGGGACTCATCCAGGCATGGAAAATGATATCCTTTCTGGTCAAGGAGTCATACCCACGAGGTACGACGACTCCCTGTGTCTGATCCATTCTCCTTACAGTTAAAGCTTTGTCTATCTTTACCTTGCTGGTTTGGTTGGTTTGGTTTGGTTTTTATTATTTGGGTGGCCAAGTCTATCCTGGCGCAGGAAGATCGCCTGCCTTATGGAATTCTTCCATCTGCTCACCACCCAACCAGAACTTTTTGAAGCAGCGGGATACTCCCTCACGCGTAGTCGCCGCCGCCAACTCGCATTCACTCTGCCACGGGTTGGGAAACACGCCGGGAGGTCATTTCTCTTCCGCACCGCTACTGTCTGGAATGCCTTGCCCGCAGACCTGAGAGCCACAGCCTCGCAGTCCCTGTTTCACAGTCACATTTGCACGCACTTCTCTGACACCAAACACAATGCCACTCCTCACTGACATGCCTCTGTCCTCCTTCTTTGAACGTTGCGCTTATTCTTATTAATTTTTGTGTTTCTGTTTCGGTATAATTCGCATTTCAAGGCATACCCCGAGGCTATAGGTATTATTGAGCAAAGGACCATTCTGGAACATTCAGCATAATTGTATTTCTCTAGCTAGGCTTTTCATTACCAATCATTAGCCCTCCACTGTCTGCTATCCCAACCCTACAGCCTCCCATTATAATGGAACTCCCTTCAATTTAGACTACGTCTTTGGGAAATCCTCAAATATATATAATAAAAAATTTCAGCTCGTTGCCTCAACAGTACAAAGTACAAATATCAAGAGGGACGAACGAAAAGAGAAAATAAAACAGGGCAGAGAGGAAGATGCAACTGAGAGGAAAGAAAAAACGGAGAGAAACGGAGAAGGAATGTGGACTGGGCGGATTCATGAACCATTACTAGAGCAGGGCAATGCATGAACAGAAGGGGCAAGTCCGTCGATATTCATGTTTAAAAATCTCAAGCCTTATTTTATTCGTGAAATACATTTTCAAAAAGGAGGGGATATAGGGATATAGTCAATTTGTCGTCATTTAGAGCGTGCAAAAGTTCTGTAGAAAATGATCTAATGTCCTCACTTCCTTTCAAGTGAGCAGAGAGGGCATTCCACATAAGGGATGCTCTGGAGGAAAAGGAATTGTACCCTACCATGGATTTATACAAGCAAATTGACAAATTGTTTGTTGTAGTTCCACGAGTTGACCGCTTAGAGGTGGGCAAAGGGAAAAGACTGCGTAAGCATGATGCAGGCTGAACAATATGACAAATAAACGTAAACGTAAGAAATTGATAAAATTAATGTATCAATATTCAAGGTGTTTTATTTGAAGAGAAGTAAGAAGGGGTGGTACAGCAGCATGGTATGAAGCACCGCAGGTAACTCGTACAGCTCTACGGAACAAGGTAAACAATCTCTCCCTGGACTGAGCTGATAGTGATAGGTGAGATGCGTAAACAGGGAAACAATACTCAAAGTCGGGCTGAATCACACTGTACTAAGCAGGTACTGGCGACGGGCAAATGCTGCCATTTGGCGGAAGGTGCGTCCCAACACGCCTATCTTGCGTGACACCTTGCTGGTGAGGTGATCTACGTGTGGAACAAATGAGAGCTTGTTATCGATAAGGATACCAAGGCAGCGAATTACACTCACTTCCCCTAATTGGTAGTGCCACCCAGCTCAACAAGAACGGGTCTTTGTACGACAGGAGCATTCTGGCAAGATCCTCATGACCACGGTTTTGTCAGTTAACGCTCATGCCCAGTGATCTTAGTTCACTGTGTAGCTTAGCGAGAGCCGAGGACACGACATCGGCGCATACTATTGGATCTCGTGAGGAAGCGTACAAAGTCTTGTCATCGGCAAACATGAGCAGCTTTGCACCGCTCCCTGCAGCCAGGTCAGGTAAGAGTCGCACATATAGCCTTTATAAGATAACTTTTAGGACCCAAGATTGTTCCCTGCGGAACCCTTCGGGTTACAGGGAGAAGAGATGATGTTCCAGAGGCTATACATACACGCTGATTTATTTATTTATTTCTGCACCTCGTGGCATGTCAAGACAGCCAATTGAATTGAGGAAAGGGTGAGACCAACCACGGAAGAAGAGAAAAAAGAAAATGAAGAGCACGTACACAAAGTGGGAAGGGATTAGCAACTTACAAAGCAATGGGATGCCCAGCGAGCTATGCAGCGGAAGTGGTGACTGTGATTTTTTTTACTGGGAGATACTGAAGACAGTGAAGTGCTGTCTGACGAGGGTACGGAATTTGGGCATATCTGGAGCTTGTCTAACACTGGGAGGCAGTTGGAGCCACGTGGATTAGGAGGAAAAGAAAGGGGAATTTACGATACCGGCCATTCAGGTAGGAAGCGAACCATTTCAGGGCAGAACTATGAATGCTTAAGTTGTGCAAAGTAAAGATAAGTTAATAATAATAAATAACCTACGTGGAGATAATAATTTTAATATAGCTATGAATAGGATGAAGGCCGCAGACATCACGCAACTACGTTACTTGTTTGACATATTACTGTGTATTTTATAACAAAAATATTATTGAAAACCCAGAATCGATTTTCTCGTTCCTATCATCAGTGGGAAAAAACGGAACTACATACAACCAAAGAAACTGAAGTTAAGTACTGTAAATAGAAAGGTGTTAGAAATAACATCAAGATACAAGTGCAATAAAACCACTAGAGGAAACGCAAAAAAGGTAACAACAGTTGAAACAGTTGAAAGTCCTAGAGGCAGTTTGTATACGTATTCATAAGCCTGTTTTGTGTAAGCAGAAAGAGCACATTGTTGCACTGAAGTTGTATTCGTAGGTTGACACTTCGTTCAGTGCCTTCTCGCCTTTGGTTATGTAATCTTGTTACCTTTTTTGCGTTTCCTCTAGTGGTTTTATTGCACTTGTATCTTGATGTTATTTCTAACACCTTTCTATTTACAGTACTTAACTTCAGTTTCTTTGGTTGTATCCTTAGTTCCGTTTTTTCCCACTGATGATAGGAACGAGAAAATCGATTCTGGGTTTTCAATAATATTTTTGTTATAAAATACACAGTAATACATGTCAAACAAGTAACGTAGTTGCGTGATGTCTGCGGCCTTCATCCTATTCATAGCTATATTATAATAATAATAATAATAATAATAATAATAATAACTTTATTAGTTCCTGGTGCACAACTCGATCAAAGGTCAATGCTACAACGGTTGTATAACCCACATCTTTCATTTCTAGGGTACCCTGTAAGAAGGCCTTAGGCCTGTGCATGTGGGGATTGCCCTATCAAAAATTTGATAATAATAATAATAATAATAATCTCTAGCCAACGTCCAGTCATTTACAGCCAAGGTCATGACCTGCACTGTTGATTGCTGGGGCCGAAAGTAGCCCTTTCCCAAAGGTGCTCGCCCTTTTTTCGCCCTTTTTGGAAAAGCCCGTTTCTTTCGCCCTTTATTGCGTTTTTTGGGGAATATTGCCCTTTTTGAGCTTTTTTAAGCTGAGAAAGTGCTAAAATCTGTTTGCTCATATCATGCATGCGATCACAGTTTCCAAGTGCTCGATATCGATGGGCCTTGGAAGTTGGCACGCCGCTTTTTTGGGGGGCAATAAGTTGGTGAAGCTTGTACCCGGTGTACACAATGCTGTAAAAAGTGGGTTTTTTGAACTTTACTTCCTGTTTTGCCTTTCGTGGACCCATAAATGGAAGAGTGCGTATTCATTTCTCAACTTCGGTTCATATCTGAACATGTATCATGGCTATGCTTCACTGAAAAAAGAGCACTTTTTGCCTGTTTTCACTGAAAAAAGAGCACTTTTTCAGCATATTTTGAGGGACGCGAAAAGCACTAAGTGCGAATTAAAAGAGCACCTTTGGGAAAGGGCTAGCCGGAAGCTAAATTGATGATCGTGTACTTGTAGACAAGTATACAGGTACTTGGTCGAAGTCCCGCAGCAGTTGATCAAGGGCAAGACGTTCGAGCATTTTGCTGAGAATGCTCGTAAGCGACACTGGGCGATAGTTCGACGGAGAGGTGTGATCACCCTGCCGGGATTTAAAAATGGGGGTGATATTAGCGATTTTAAAAAGATGAGGGAAAGTCGAAGATTGAAGAGGAGTATTGAAAATGACTGATATAGAAGGTGCAATAACATTGGATGTGGTCTTCAGGATACTGGGAAGAAGACAATCGGGTCCTGGTGCTTTGCTGCTGTCGAGGGAGGCAAGTCTTGCCCTGACGTCTGTTACAGTGACTTGCTTAAACATACCAAATGCAGATTGAGGCGGGGGTCCATCTGGGATGTCGTACCTGGGGTTTGGATCAGTCACTATCTTATGGAAGAAGGTGTTCAACTCGTCAGCTGCAACCGCAGGAGGGATGTGGGAACGACATCGATTAGTTATGTGGTTTATAGTGGACCACAACAGCTTTGGGCTCTGTTTATATTTTAGGCACACATTCTGGAAATGAGAATTTCTAAGTCGAGGGTAGAGATTGTTGTACCCAGTTCTCAGAGAGGTAAAATATCGCTGTAATGTAGTGTCAATGCAGCCACTGGCGCGATCTCGACGAAAAGCTGATTTCCTCTGGCGGATGAGTGCCAAGAGCTCTGGGGTCATGAACGGACAGTTCTTCTTGCGCGGTCTTGTGGGTCTACCAGGTTGTTTTTACGGACTATTCGCGATCGGGAAATGCTCTCATGTAGTATTTCTCTTATAAAAGGTTGCATGCAATGCAGCATCACACTCTCATGTAATATTTCTTTCCTTTCTTCGTCATTTTGTGAGAGCTTGGACAATCCACTTGTCCAGGCAAGAAGGCAGCAATGCCTGTCCATCCTGGCGAAGTATAATACTTCGAAGTACTTCGGAAGTAAGATATACCAAGTTAGTTGCAACCAACCAACCAAATGAAGCCCCTCTCTCGCTCGAGCCCCCCCCCCCCCGATATGTACAAATTGCAAACCAAAAGTACACACTGGTACGACTGCAGTACATAAACATATTCGCTATTGAGTATTGTAAAAACGGACGACAATCGCTTCAGCGCTGCTGCGACGGAGGGTAGATCTAAACACCTTTTCTGCGTCTGTGTACATTATGAATTTATAGAAAAGAAAAAGGACCAAGGAACTAACTACAAGTTATGCTATAATGTCCACTAACACCACCAGTTACTAAACAATCACTGAATCAGCTCATGCGATAACATTGCACGACACTGACCGACGGTACTGACGTTCTACAACTAACTGGCTGACAGCTCTCCATCCTTGGCTCGCGCTCTCCGTTCGAGCACATTATGAAAATTGCCATAATGATGACAGCATCTCACAAGGCGGAAGCCGAGGCCTCGACTGCTCGAGGGTCCAGGACTCCAGGACATGACACATTGAATAGATGACTTGCACAAAGATTGTCTGGGTTCGAGACGGGGCAAGTGGACCTTCTGACTCTGACTTCCCCACCTTTTGAGTTCGTGACTTTCGAAGTTTCGCTTTTTGCCTGACGAACACTGAGCTAGTATTTTTGGCTAGAGAGTAGAGTTGTTTTGATTCAGCTTGTATCGTCATGCCGAAGCGCTGCTACGCTCCTGAATGCACTAGCAGACGAGAGATGGAACTGAGGCTCCCATTCCATACGTTCCTTTTCGAGCCGGCCGGCCGGGAGGCAGAAAAAATGAGGGAATATTATTTTAGTATCATTGGTGTAGGCTGCAACAAGCACGTCGTGGTCCTGAAGTGTGACTACTTTCCCGCAGTGGAAGCGAAGTCAAGCACAACGAAAGTTTGTGGACGTCTGAGAAAGAACTCGATTCCCTTCGATTCGGCTGCACTAGCTCCAGAGCGACCCCAGTCTCCTGAGGACAGACTGCGGAGAGGCCAGGAACCTGTCGAGTCAAGAGTGGAAGCCCAAACCACGAAAATGAGGGGTGGAAGGACTGAGTGTGTGAGCCAGATGGCCTTTAGTAGTACTTCAAGTAGTACTGTGATCTGAGTTGAAGGAGAGAACAAGTGTGCTGGAGAAACGCTGCGAAGTCCTCAGTCCTGATGTGTACTAGCTACTGTTGAAGTCTCACTTCCGATATGAACACTTCATCAGCCCTGACTCTGAGCAGCTGTATCTAGACTTGGACTTAGGCCAGAGACATAGCATTGTAAACCTTACTGAAGCCATTATGTATCCAATGCCTGGCTCTAGTGAGAAAGCAGTTTGGCGCAGGCTCGCAAACTATGATTGAATCAGGGAGTGGTGGAAAGTCACATTATACCTCCCCATGATTAGCTGGTAATGACGACGATGCGGCTCCGGCTGGGTCTCAGTCTTAGAAAGGATTTGTTGGAGCATCATCAAACAGTGCATTCGCCTTCATCATACACTGGCTCCGTTGCCTACAGTAATTCACATTTTGACGGGGCGCGCTGGGACGATACGGAAGGAGCGGCGGGAACCATTGGAGTGCTCATGATGCTGGTTAGCGGAGACCGATGTGTCAGGAACGGGAACGCAACCGCACTACTGTACAGATCAGGAAGATGGAAGAGTTGAAACTGCTCAGCCTTCCATGCCGTGTACAGGGACACAAGCGTAAAAATGGCTACATTTCAAATGTGAACTGGCGATGGCATTGTGTGGCGACGAACACAACTGCAACTGTTCAAATTTCAGCATTTCGAACATTATGCTTCCCATGATAACTCACCGAATGGCTCACATGACGGAGTTGGACATTACCAGGCTAGGATTATCATTTGCTGTCTTTATGGATAGTCCTTGAGTTTTCAGATGAAGTGCTTTATCTTTTACCTGTCGTTCCTTTAGGCCAAGTAAAAAAAAAAGCTAGATGATCGTCCCCGTCCGCCCCAGTTTTTGTCAGCGCCCCAAGAAATATTTTATTTTTTAAATCGTGAGTTTTACTATATGGACCACATACTACTAGTATATCACAACGTCAGTATCGATCTGCTGAAGAAAGAAAAAGAAAAAAAAAGAAAAAAAGAGAAAAAAAACCTTGATGTTGTTGTGTACACTGTGTGCATGAGAGGGTAAAAAGTAAAAAAATAAAAATAAAATCCTCCCGCCCTCCCCGATTTTTCCAAAAAAAAGGACGATCATCTAGTAATTTTTTTTACTCGGCCTTAGTATGGCACAATGTCCATGGCTGCTTCCTTGTCTTCATAACAGACTGGTATAATCAGCATGATTCTGCTTTTTTTGAGAAGAAATAAAACTTTCCTTTCGGAAAGGAAGCCCAGAAACGTCAACCCCCATGGACTGTGCTTTATGACTCTCGTCCGTCGACGTTAACCGTCGCAATCAAAATAATAGGAGATCCTCCAGATAGGCGTTAGCCTTTGGGTAATCCTGAAATAAAGATTATTATTAATAACTGCTGCATGTATGTTGTGCTGTGCGAACCGTACAAGATTTTACAGCTCACCCACGCCTTCCCAACAGGCTCCTATATCCCGTACCGTTGGCGTTACATTGAATATGAACTAGGCTAGCACAGTTATCCTTCGTTCTTTTGATGGCGGCGGGTAGCATGGAACTTGACGTGTTCTTGGGATCCTCGTGCAACACTTGCTGTTCCCGGATGCCATATTATTGGGTGCATCGAGGTTGCTTCTATGCTCACTGTTGTTTAGTAAGACAATTTTTTATAACTATTTCACCGAAGAATAAGGCAAGAGTATTTTGGGTTGGTTTGGACGCCTGGCTTCTCTTCACATAATGATACAGTCATGTACTGTACTTCCACTCAGGGAGTAGTACAATACATGTACCTGCTTCCACTAACCCTACAAGTGCACATGCATGACTCATGAGCTGCTGAAGACAGTGACGGTACTGATCATGTACATGTACATGCCGTGGACCGTTCATTCATGCTGACAAAAAAAGTACACTGCACTAGTCTACAGACGGTGTAGGGTGCCCGCAGTATAGCCTGGGTGCACAGGGTGCACTTGCCCCGTCTCACTCGCGGCTCGGATCTTTGTGCAAGTCATCTATTGTGAATAGGTACGTGAGAGAGGGTCTTCAACAAGTAGTTAGTTCAGGGTTCAGAGTTCAGAGATACCGGTATCGGTGGTTGAGTGCCGAACTCGACTATGGAGCGACTTGTACAATCATGTACATGTAGGCGGTGCCTTCCTTGACAGCCTGTGGAGCGTATGCGAATACAGAGGGTCTAAATGGGGCCACGAGTAACACGACCCTCCGGGATTTGATCACACAACCGGGACCCTACCCACCGGGTCTGTTTGCTGCAGTCGGGAACACTTCGGTTTCATACAATTACAAGAGCACTATTCCCCATACAGTGCGTTCTAGATCCTCTGCCTTGTGATGTAGCTGCCATCATCATACCTCATTACCTAGTACCTGGTGAACTATCATTAGGAAAGCTAGGCTTGTATTTTGTATACTTTGTAGTACAGTGTACTTCATTATCCATATTTCTCCTAGGCTATCGTCTCCCTGCAAAATACCCTAACCAGTCCAGGGTGACTTGGTGAAGTTACTTCGTGAAGCAGCGATGCGGACCAATGCCGAAACTGAGTTCCAGTGTGGTTGTGCATGACTTACATGATTGCACTGTACATGTGCATGCAAATCGAGGGAACAAAATTGGATGCTGTACATGGAGCCAATCCAACTTTTTCTACGAACTCGTAGTTGATTATGGACGATGAATGCAGTGTCCTTGGCCACATCTGCTTCGTTGCCGCAAAGCGTGGTAAAAAATGGCAGTATCAAAAGTACATATTAGGGGTTGGGTTAATTGTTGAGTGCAATGAGTGCCTCTTGCAACCTCTTCCGGCGAGTTGCGTTTATGTCCGATGGTAAATAAAATAAATACTACTACTACTATGTGAACCAGTGCAGGGCGTATCAACATTAATCATAATGTGAATCACTAGTGGGTCCATTGTTCTTAGGCTTTATGCTTGTTTATACAACAACAACCACCGGCGGTGTTGGAAAGTAAGTTGGGCACTAACCTTTGCGGCCTGCCCCCAGCGCCGATCCCGTACACAGTCTGGTACGCTTTCCAACGGCCAAAGAGAGTTGGAAAGCTTGTGTCTTTGTGGGTAACCTGAACATTTGGGCTCATGCAAAATCGCACCGATTTTGGGATTTCCCCACAACTTTTTGCGTCCGCAAAAATGTTGTGCTGGACCGCATTCCTGTCACTTCGCAGTGGCTTTTCGTTGGTGCAGTTTGTATCCCACCCTCCCACCCCTGACTTCTGGGTGTGTGTTTATCGATATATTATCGTATTGGTTTTTCTTATTGGCCATGTGGCTGTTGCAGTTACGACTGCTTTTCTTTTTTAGTTAAAAAACGTAGGGGCGGTGTGTGCGTCGTGGGCCATTGTATGGTTACATACAGCTTCAGATTGTATGGCTAGTGACAGGGGGGTTGAGTCTGCAGGGGAAGAATACAGTGATTGAACTGAAGCTGGATGATGACCGTGTGGTGAGTGTGTGGGGGTTTCGAGATGCCGTCCTGGGGCAGGGATGTCGGTCCTTTAGCTTGGACGGGTGTTGTTACATTCATTGTAACATTTTGTCGTTTTCTGTGTGTTTTGCTGTGCGACTATAGTAGCAGCAGTGTCTTGTGCTATTTTTTCTTATGATAGGCCCTATGCGTACAATTATTCAAAAAAGAAAAAAGAAAAGAAAAATATATCAGGAAGGAGATATAATAATATCAATAATAAAGCCATTGCCGAGCCACCGTGCTCACAGCAGAGACTTCTGTGTGTGTTATTGTTGTGAAGTGGACCACAAAGACACAAAAGAAGTGTTGATCTACGCGCGTACACGTACACCATATGTACACATCGCGTCGGGGTGATCGCCGATGTCGGGGCCCGGGGACCACTCACTCCCAGACGTTGCCAAAGTTTCAAACCAAGACTCGTCCTTAAAGTCCCTAGATTGGGATTAGATAGGTTCGTTATTCAAGAACTACACTCTAGTTGCAGTCTCTTCAAGGTGGTAAATAATTAATTCAGTCAGGGTATCAACACGTCCTTCTTGGATGCCTTGTGGAGTTGTGTGACTGCGTCGCTGCCTACGTTAGCTCAACATTCATCTGATCAGAACATGGAACGAGAGTTTTTAAAATAACTTTACCAAAGAACACCAAATGCATGAGAGAAGGGGGCTGCGTCGCGGCATGCCTGGACAGCAGTAAAAAGTGTAGAAGTAATTTCATGATCCTCAGTATTATCGTATCACCAAGTGCATGACATTGACTCTCACCGAAGGACCCATGAACTACCGTTGTAGATCTACCGAAGAAACAAAAGTTCCGAAGGCACATTTGGTTGCTACTGTACTTTCATCGCTTTGTAGTAGTTTTGGTACTACAGAGTACAGAAGTACAGTGGCACCCGAACCGTCCGCTCGTGATCTCCTCGACCTCCGCGATCCGGACCTCCTCGGAACTCTGGCATATTATCGGGGCCCTGACAGGGAGCGGACCCGCCGCCGATTTGGCTAATCAACCCCACGACGTGTACTCTTGGTAGTACGAAGAGTGCAGCGGTATACTCTACATAGTACAGCCTAGGGAAAGCAAAACAACACGAAACGGGGCTTGTGACGGAAGCGAAGCGAGAGGTGCAAACATGCAGGAGCCTTGAACAATTTTCAAGGCTCCCTGGTGCTATCGTCAAGCTGCAAAGCTGCACCAAGGCAGCTACTTGAGGTTGGGTGAGCGAGAACAGTTCGCTGTGAGCTGTCCAGTGGGCTGAGGCGCAGTTCAGAGGAGGAGTAGTAGGGAGAAGAACACAATGGCAGTTGCGCAAGGCTTTGGACCAAAAGACACCTTTCAGCCGATGGATATGGCAAGCTCGGTGAGCCACGCGCATTTCGGAGTAGATCTAAGCTCTCTGTGTTTGTCCAGTTGGGATAAGGTTTGTCGCTTGCCCATTTTCTACACTGCAGGCCAAGCGCCGTAGCCATTCGAAGGCCTCCAATGCATCAACCTACAACCAGCCACAGCCACTACCACCAAAACGACCGCGAAGATGTCCTCCAACTAGCACAAGTCGCAATGTTGTGAGAGTTGGTAAGCAGGTGGCATTCTATTTTGCTTTGAACCAGCAAAAGTACTAAGCTATTCTGAATCCAACCGGAGAGCAGTGAAGTAGTAGTAGAGTCTACTCCCTGGCTTGACCTGATATCGGATGGAGCACGCTCTCTGCCGTATGTAGCGGCGCGATGCCATATAAAGCCACTGGCTATGAGCGTGGCTTTATATGACAGGGAATTGTTTTAGGTGCTTTCCTGTCCTTTCCTAATGCGTGACTGCAATGAATCTGTAAGGAAAGGAAGTCATGGTTTTAGTGTCCGCCCTGCTGCTGCTGATGATGATGATAATAATATCTTTATTAGGATGACCCAGAGGCTTGTCGCCTGATGGTGGACCAGGCCTAACTATTTGGTAAAGAGAAGCATGTTTAGCAAAGTGTTCAGATTTTCGACAGTTAAGTGGGATGGTCTGTTTCAAGTTGAGAAAATTCCCATCCTGATTGGTTGCTTATATGGAGGAAATTCTGGACCAAGCGAAAGTGCATGGTCGCATCAGTGAGGTGGTCGGACATCAAGGTTCCACTGTACATCATTGCAAACCTACTCCACTTTTATGTTTATATGTCATTCGGATCTTCCCAAGTTGTACATTATTATTAATTATTATTAGACACAATCTCATAGCATGTGACAAGCATAGCTAATGCAGGGACAGAATCCCCTGAGACAAGGGCGTTGAGCCAGCCACGGCAATAGTAAGCTAGGAAAACAAAGCAAATATTAATTAAAGCAAAAAAAATGAATGGAAAATTACAAAGAAAAACGATTAACGGAAGTGAGCACAATCAAAATTCGTGCATCACCCAGGTATTCGAGAATGTTCTTCGATAATAATTATTGCGTCTAGTTCAGTTGCGATTAGGCCTCGGCGGGTAATGCTAGCATTGTAACTGGCATTACGAGCATCGTTTTGAGAACTAGCAATGCTCCAGCATTGTACCCGGATTTGGAGCCAAAACAAGCATTAGCGCCCAAAAGTGTCATTTTCTCACTTCATGAGTGTGCATTACTGAATAAAACAGGAGCTCTACAGTGTAACGTACACACTGTACTTTGTACCAGCGGCTTTTGGCAGTTTTGCTTAAACGTTAGCCTGCGACTTCGCAACATGCGTCTATTGTTCCGAATCTTAGTGGCAGCTGCTAGGTATAGACGTACCACGTTGATGCCATCATGGAAAACGGAAAGAAACCTTGTCTTTCCTATTCACAGAGTCATGCAGTGCTGGCTTGCTTGCACCATGAGTACATCAAATGGAAATGTGTTGGAAGTCTCTGATTCTTCGGAGGAAGAGAGTGAGGAAGATGAGTACGAGACGGAGGAGGATAATAAGGAAGACGAGAACGAGGCAGAGGTGGAGGATGAGCCCGGTGAGGCATGCGCACGACTGCCCAAAGCCAAAGGAGCAAGCATATCGAGGGTTAGATCACTTATATTGTACTTTTTCATACCACACAATATACTAAATTTCCAAAATAGCATTCCGTATGCACCCTCAAAGTACTTTGAAGACTGTCGACGTAGGGTTCTGATTTACTGTTATTCACTGCTAGTTCATGATAGCAACTTCAGTTCCACATCATTTTGAAATAGCATCACCATAATTATAATCTACTTTCAAAGTACTAGGTACTTCCAATAGCAGTATTCCATGCAGTGTGACTTACATTATGACACAATGCCATATGAGTGGTTCACATTGCCTTTTCAACTAGCATTACAAGTCCAAATTAGCATTCTAACGAGCATTATATGACCGAATAACTAGCAATGCTAAAAGCATTTTGAGCTGAAATAACTAGCATTACCTGCCGAGGCCTAGTTGCGATAGTAGATCTTTAAACTGACCAATAGAAGAACAAGTTTTCAGACCGTATGGTAATGATAACCAATGAGAGTAACCGGAAAACAAGGGCCCGGGACTTTAGATACTGGGCTGACTTAACAAGAGGCAGGATGAGCGCGTTACGGGTTGAGCTTGTCGAAAACCAATTGTACTTCATCATGTGTGAAGGGGTTTTATGAAGAAATATTTTATGAACCAGTGTACAGAGATGGTGCTTATGACGAACGGAGAGAAGAGAAGTGTGTGCAAGTCGATAAAGGGCATCCGATGGAAAACATCGATCCTTGTTGTAAAGAATTTTAAGTATAAATCTATGGTGGACTTCTAATTGGTTCAGAGTTGCGTCAGAAAGGCCACACCAAGCGGTATCGCAATAGTCGAATATAGGGAGAATATAGCACTGATAAAATAATAGTTTACACTGGATGGGCAAATGAGTGCAATGTGGTTGTAGTACCCCTAATGCTGAACTGGTTCGCTTGCATACACAGTTGACATGTGCAGCGCAAGAGAGTTTGCAGTCAAACATCACACTGAGATGTTTGTGCTGAGTAACAACACGGATAGGCATAGTCGAGTCAGGGAAGTATAATGGTTCACCAGGAGGGGATGAAGAAATATACATGGCTTCTGTCTTGTCTAAATTGGGCTGGAGTTTCCACGTTTGCATCCACATGACAGTGCTGTTGATGAGATGCTGCATGGCAAGGAGAAATGTGCAGGGGAGGAATCAGAACAGATAAGGCCAGTGTCATCCGCATACAAACTAACATCGGGGACAACTGAAGGTAGGTCATTAACGTAAAGCAAGAATAACAAAGGACCCAGAATGGAACCTTGGGGCACTCCAGACGCTACAGGGAGGGGATCAGACAAGAAATGGGACAAGCGAACAGCCTGAGAACGAGCAGACAGATACGATGATATCCAACGCAAGGCAGCATCCTCCACCCGGAAGGTGACCTCCAACTTGGCAAGTAAGCCACGATGCCATACGGTGTCGAATGCCTTAGCCAAGTCGAAAAACACCATTCCCACGTGCTCCCCACAGTTCCTCTTTGTCGCTATGTCTTGGACAAGTCGAGTCACCTGGTATTGAGTTGAGTCACCACGGCAGAATCCCGACTGAGCTGGTGAGAGAGCCGGAGCGATGTGCAGGTAGAGGGAATCGAATAAAATACGCTCACAAAGTTTGGAAACTGTGCGCAGCAGAGAGATGGGGCGGTAGTTTGCCGGGCAAGCACGGGAGCCTTTATTCTTGTAAAGCGGTGTCACAATGGCGGATTTCCAATCCTGTGGGAATGTACCAGTTCGAAATGACATATTAAAAAGAATGGCGAGAGGATAGGCTATTGATGGTGCAAGAGACTGCAGCACTTCATTCGGGATCCCATCTGAGCCGGGAGACTTTCCACATTTCAGGCGCTTCAGATATTTCCGAACTTGAAACGTAGTGACAGTGATTGTACGGAACGGAACAGATATGAAAGGCAACTGGGACAAAGGGGGAATGCGCCACGAAGGATCATCAGGTAGCCCAAATGAGATGAACTGCGTGTTCAGAACATCAGCTATGCTCTTGGGGGATGTGGCGACCGTACCGTCGGATGCTATCATCGTTTGGGGCATGACACGGCCGGAAGTGTGCCGCTGTGCTCGCACAAACTGAAAGAGCGTAGGTCGATTCGGTGACGTTAGTGATGCTTGGATGGAGCGTATATATTGACGATGTGCTTGCCGAGACAGGTGCTTTACAGCATTCCTTTGTCAGTTATAAGCTGCATGATTTACTGCTGTCGGATATTTTTTGTACACACTATATAGATCACGCTTGCGTTTTACAGCAGACCTGAGCTCAGCAGTAACCCATGGTGGAGACTGCATGCGGGGTCGTGAAGATGTCACAGTGTGGGTGGCTCCGAATGAGGTGAGGTGACGACGGAAGGCGAACTGGAGCTCACTATCAAAGTGATGAAGTGCGTCATTAAAACATCAGTGTACGAGTTCAGAGAGGACCAGTTGTAGCCAGCTAAATCAGCGTTGATTAATTGCCAAAGGTGCGAAGGTACTTGTTTGAAGCGATACAGTGAAGAGGGAGGACCAGTGGAAGAGTTGGGGAAGTAGTTCGAAATAGGGGCGTAACATAAAGTGCAAACAATCTGTATATGGTCAGACATACCCAAGGGAGGTGCTTGATCAATTGAGCGCACGAGGCGTGGTCGGTTGGTGATCACCAAGTCCAGACATGAAACAGAGCCATTAGGTGAGGAATGAGTGGGGAAGTCAACCATCTGGTGGAGCCCAAGAGCAGCAAGTACTGTGCTAAGGAGATCACCAGCCTTCGAGGTAGAATCGGTGGGACACCAGCTTGAGTTGTGGGTGTTGAAATCGCCAGTCACTAACAGATCATAAGAATCCAAACAGACTGACTGTAATGCCTCAACAAACATGTCACAAAAGTACGACAATTGCATTGTGCTCTGTGAGGGTGGTCGATACATGCAGCATACTGAAGTAGTAAGATGGGATTCTGAGATTGAGTAGAGGGGGAGCCAAGTTCAAGCCACACAGACTCGCAGCCAGGCGCGTTGAAGGTCGGCACGAGGGGAGACGTATGGAAAGGAATCCGAACGGACAAGTACGGCAACACCCCCATACCCACGGCTACAATGTGCAGACCGATTGTCTTCCGGAGGTCGATCTCTGCGGATGCAGATATAGCCTGACAGTGAGAGCGGGTTCGAGGGACAGAGCCACGTCTCTGTTAGGCAGATTATGTCAGGCTTAGCACATTCTGCAATAACGCAGAGCTCAGACAACTTGTTGACAACAGAGCGACAATTCAGAGATACTAGGGTTAAATCACGCAGGGATTTAGGGAAAAAAGGGAACGCTGATGGATTTAGCGCTTTGCACGCCATCAGTTAGAATTCTCGGTGGCAGGAAAGGCTCCATCTGACGCAAAACGCCATTCACGAATTGTAATTTTGTTGGGCCAGAAATCTGTGGCCAATACACGGGATGATTGGTCCTGGAGTAATACCAAGTGTGCGTATGCTGTCGCGAAATAGCGAGACTCCGAGATGTTGCAAGACAGTACCTCAACCCCTCTCTCTGAACACCACTTGACTATGCCTGCTGCAGTACATTGTGGGTCAACTTGGCCTAAATAGAACACCTTACGCTTAACCCTCTCAGCACCCTTCAGATCTGCAGTCTTACCGGTACATACTGGCTTCCGGTACTCCGAGGTGGTGGCACGGGCCAGGGGGTCGCTTGCAACTTGACCCTGTACAGCCGGACCATGACTGCCGGGGGCGGAAGCGGTGTCGTCTGCCAGGCTGCTCCCACGTGACCTGGTCACGTACAGACTCTAGATCTACAGAGTGGACGATGTCGGCAGCGGGCTGGGGCACACTGGCAGTGACACCACGAGGAGCTGGGGATCCAGAGGATGGGGATGACGATGACGCACCTGGTACGTGGTTTCCCGCCTTTGAGTACAATGCAGATTGCTGTTGGGGATGAGCGACTGGTACTGGTACATGGCTTCCCGCCTGTGAGTACGCAGATTGCTGTTGGGGATAAGCGGGATTGGCTGGTACGGTGGTGTACGTCGTACGTGATCCTCGGGCAAGTTTGTCCTCCAAGGCAAGGACCTTCTTCTCCAGGGCTTCAATGGCGGAATTCTTTGCCGTCGTCTGACTAACCACCGCTACTTTCAACTCTTCTACCTGGTTTGTCAGTACCTTCACCGTGTCCACAAGAATGGTTAAAAGCGAAAGAGTACTGACAGGCTCGTGCGGGTCGCC
The DNA here is from genome assembly GCF_964019385.1 of Sycon ciliatum. Lineage (NCBI taxonomy): Eukaryota > Metazoa > Porifera > Calcarea > Leucosolenida > Sycettidae > Sycon > Sycon ciliatum. The sequence goes on along the minus strand of NC_088643.1, from coordinate 76,930,034 downwards.
AGATGCGGTCCCAGTCCCAACTCGTGGCTGATAATCGACAATTTAATTCTCGCACAATTTCGGGTTTACTCTGCCCGACCCACTGCAGATCGTTTCGCCGGGCCAGCTCCTTTAGGTCCTCATTCGTAAGAGAGCTCAAATCTACTTGCTCCGAAGCCATTGGAAGGCTTTCGAAAAGAACAGGGGAAGAGTCCCAGAATCCTGAACCTACTGTCAGAATTCAACACTAATAATCATTGTACTGTTGAGATACCGAATTCAAATAAATAAATCAATACCAAGTTGGGGGGGGGGGGGGGGTTGGGGAGGGGGATATCCCTGCTCCCTGGTACTCATGCAGTCCGCTCCAATCACCATTATCATCAGAATGCATATTGGCTACATACACTGCAACTGTTACAGTGAAACCTGTAATGGCGACCACTCGACCATGGCGACCACTCGACCATGGCGACCACTTTTCCATGTCAAGGACGCATTCAAATTCAAAACAGCTCGGATAAGGCGACCACTCGCTCAACGCGACCGCCGACCATGCACTCACCCGCGACCGCGTTGCACCCTGCTAGTACATGTAAATAATAATAATAACTTTATTAGGATGACCCAAAGGCTGACCGCCTATCGTGGGGTCCGTCGCATTGAAGGATGATGGTACAAGAGAGTGCAGATTGGGAAGGGGGGGGGGGGGGAGGACTACGATGAACAGGGTAACGGCATGCCAGCGAGTAGACATGAATACTGACAAGAATGTTTGCGCAGCTCTTTCTTGAATACATGGACAGAAGATTCCGAAGTCAATGTGGGTGGGAGACAATTCCATAAAAGGGAGGTTTTGAATAAAAAAAAGTGATAATGATTATGTACGCATTGCATGGTGCACCATGCATGGTAGATCTACACATCAGCGCAGGAAGTGTAGATGCACCTGATGAAGTGCATGCACGACAACACTTGAGAGGTCTGAGGAACCCCCAGGCACATGAGTCGTGCTAACTGTAGAGTAGCATAAGTGTATGCAGTGTTATACACTGATCAAAAGATATTATCACACGTATTATGACGTGGATATGGTCACGTGACCCACTGTACCTGGATAAGAAGACCACTTTTTCTCGTCCCTTGAGGGGTCGCCTTGGACAGGTTTCACTCTATGTGCACGGTATCTGCGGCGGACAGCATGCTCTTTCGTCCGTTCTGGACTCACCGGCCACACAGATTGGAGGAACCTCTGCGAACTCCAGTCAGACGGTTCTTCCAGTCTCCTCTAAGCATTAATGATCGCAGTGTGCAAGGTTAGAGAATGCACACTGCGATCTAAGCTTGCACAGTGATCCTGAGAGCGGAGCAGGAGATGAAGTAGAATGTACACTGCTGGCACTGTTCTGCTCCGCAGGTGCTTGTGCATTGCCTTTCTTCCAATCACAAAGCAGTCTAACTACGCTGTATATAGTCTAACCATCAATCAGGCTAACTCTAACTATGCAGACTAGCTCGTGATGCAGGTTCTTTCATGAGCACCAAAACCACAAGCAATGGTGATGAATACCAATCTGCCGCGGTGCGAGCGGGTGCACGCATTGGGTGGTGTAAGAGGTACGTGGTATGTGATGAGTGCAGAGTAGGTGCTGCGGAGTTCATCGTGGGAGCATCATCAGATTCCCATTTCCGTAGTCACAGTGTTTGCGGTGTGCATGTGTTGGTGTAGTGGTGGCATGAGGTGAGATCCTGCGTGCATTCTGGCGTGTTGGTTGTTTGGAATGGGGCATGGCCTTTGTGTGCTGCTGGGCGAGAGCACAGCATTATAATTGGGTGCCGCCCTGTTCGGGTCTGCAGTGCATGTCGTCATCTGCCCAGCGTTGACGCTTCAATGATATTTGTGTTTTCTTCACCGCTGCTTTTATGTTGTATGTGTGCCGGTATTCATGTCAGTGTACCGTATGCCCCCTGTAGCGCATGAAGCCAACCGGGGTGCACCACCACCGCCATTGCCACCAGTACCAGTGGCAGCACCGTGCACTTCACTGGTGGGCCTGACGCGCAAGTTCTTGGACCTGTTGCTTGTTGCCGGCCCCGGGCAGCTGGACCTGAACACGGTCACGGCCAGTCTATGCGTTCAGAAACGGCGCGTGTACGACATCGTCAATGTGCTCGAGGGGGTGAACCTCATCGAGAAGACAGCCAAGAACAATGTCCAGTGGTGGTGAGTTGATAGCACGCAAACTGGGGAAACCCCCTTCTCGCAATGCATTTGGTGTTCTTTGGTAGAGCTATTAACCCTCATTCCATGTTCTGATGAATGTTGAGCTAACGTAAGTACTCATTTGCAGCACTCACAGCAAACATGGGATAGGTATGGGATGACATTGATATTGGGGAATTGGTGAGAGAGGAGGGGGGGGGGGACAGAGCGATGATCGACTACATCATGAAAGCAGTACGAAAGAGGCTCTGCAACTCTGTGCGTGTGATGTGAGAGAGAGACATGCACACAAACACTAGTTGCCATGGCAGGCGGTCTCAGGGATCTAATGCTAAGTATAATGCAACTGCACGCGTTTGAACTCTGACTATGAGAGTCTTGTGAGTCCAAATATAGACACGTAGCTAATGTGGAGACAAGAAACAAATTATGGCTATAAATAAATAAAGTGACATGCGCACCAGGAACACGGACCATTGTTTAGCTGTAACAACCTAATCCGTAAAAGACGTTTCCGGAAATATCTCATCAGAGGAGTGTATAGGCAAAGAGATAAGAGTGAAATACGTACATAAGTACAGCTGCAAAAGAGATAAATTGATAACATTCCTAACAAGAAAATTCATTTCTCTCCTTCTTATCCTCTTCTCTCACATAATCATTCACTCAGCATTGTATATAGCACCTACAAACTCTTCTCGAGATCGCTAGGCACATCATTAAGGTTAATATATCCCTGTTTCAGCTGTGTTTAGGCATGTCTTTCTCTGTTATCAGGCTCTAAATCTAAAAACGTGGGATTTTTTAAAACTATTAGGTTTGTTACTATGCTGCACGAAGCCAGAGTTAGAGTGGATTGGTCTAAGACCGCGATTAAGAAGCGAGAGATTCCAGAAATGCGTCAGCTCCAAGGTGAAACGAATTGTATGCAGCTGTGGAGTGACCCCACCGCCAACTGAGACCTATTAGCATGAAATTGACGGGTTTGACGAGACGGTGGGTTCCGTCTTTTTTTTCAGCCATGGCTTTAGGCCAAGTCAGTTGCATTCTTCCCAGCACGATTAGTCTGTACTCCTTAGATTAACACATTGGTGATCATGGTCACGCAATGGAGTAAGTCATATTGGTGATCATGGTCACGCAATGGAGTAAGTCACATTGGTGATCATGGTCACGCAATGGAGTAAGTCACATTGGCGATCATGGTCACGCAATGGAGTAAGTCACATTGGCGATCATGGTCACGCAATGAAGTAAGTCACATTGGTGATCATGGTCACGCAATGGAGTAAGTCACATTGGTGATCATGGTCACGCAATGGAGTAAGTCACATTGGTGATCATGGTCACGCAATGGAGTGGTGATCATGCCGGTCACGCAATGGAGTAAGTCACATTGATGATCATGGTCACGCAATGGAGTAAGTCACATTGGTGATCATGGTCACGCAATGGAGTAAGTCACATGCGATGTCCCGTACTATGCATTTGTACTTTAGACAACAGGATAACTATACAAGTGCTTTTCCGAAAGCATTTCTTGCCTAGCATGCATTGCGACCTTGCCTATTCTATTCACAATTTTCTGCAGCGAGCAACACAAGTGCAGTTTTAGCTGCGAGTTTATTCGTCTGAGGCAGGAGCTTGACAATCTTCTGGATGAAGAACGGGCGCTTGACAGGACACTAGCCGATGCAAGGTTAACTCTTCAGGAGTCGCGGCGCTTGGAACAGGATATCTCTTTGCCAGTAAAGGATCTTGTGACCTCTGGTGTTGTGGACTTCCAGGAGCACGTGGTCATTGCATCTGGCTTAGCGACGAGCCGAGAGCATTTATCTTTCATTCAGCCACCTGTGTCCACGCCATCCACATCACAAGTAAGCATTAGCAATAGAAACATTTCCGTGGACTACAAAGTGTTTCATGCAATCATGGTGACGTTGCATCCCTCCCTCCCCCCCCCCCCCCCCCCCCATTCCAAAGCAGATGTTCCTCTCTCTTCTTAGGCTTGCTCTTAGTTTTAAGGTCACTGTTACGATGTGCATGGTCATAATCCGGCAATGAAAAGTTTTAGATTGTATTTGGTGGAATGTTCTGTTCCTGTTGTGTGCATACTTTGAATATCAGCGTCATCTGGAGCTTTTCCGTCATCACCAACACCTGGCCAAAATCTGGCTGACGCGGGACGACCGCCTGAGACTTGCCCACTCATCGGACGACTCTAGGGACGAGCCGTCCAGCATACGTCGTGGCCCTTATCGTTCGAAAGCCGGTGCCACGTGTTTGGCTGGCAGATCATCCGGCAGTGGCGCAGCACCAGTGACTAGCATGTCATGCGGTGAGATACTGCCATCGCTCCTCAGCACCAGCTCTCCTCTATGTAGTTCGCCAGCACCAATTGGAAAGCACGGCATGGCGGGTGTCATCCATGAGCTGGGGCCGTCTACCTACCAGATGCTGTCACCAGCTTCACTACTCGACGAAGGTGCTGTCTCAGGTGTGGCGGGTGACGTGTGCCCGAAACTCAAGGAGTGTCTCCTCTCTCCAGATGCTGAAGGCAAGGGCGAGTTTTCAAGGTTTGATTCGTTTGCCACTGAAACGTACGCCAGTTCATTGGTGTTCGCACCATTGACCCCGCCAGTAAGTTCAGCATCAGCATTTTAAGCTTAAACCTAACACTGCATTATAGCTGTACTTCAGTAAGTCGAACCGGAGTGGAAGAAAATCAGTTCGTCTCTACGCAGAGTCAGAGTAGAGATGAGATGAGATAGAGTAAGCCTGCAGTCACTTTGCCTGAGACCCAACTTTTAACTTTCATGTGCAGAAGAAACCTGGAAAAATACTGTGCGTAGGCTATATCGATGCCGGTTCGGGCGTTTTATGAATTTCTATTCGTCTGAACTCTTTGTGAACCTGACCTCAATCCGGCTCACCTGAGAACACATAGCCATGGCTTTCAATCATCCTGAAGTATACATTGTACGTGAAATGAATCTGAAGTGCACCTGAGTCGTCATACCGGTATCAACAACACAAAAGAGATGAATACTGTAAAAGCCATTATTCTAACGAGGCGTATATAATTATAACGATTTCCTAAAATTGACTGGTTTACGTGTACCAAAGGTAACGATTCTCACTCATTCTCAACGCTCAATAGCAACAGTATACCGGTATGTATCGATTTCTGCATACTGTAAATATACAAATTTTCGGCAGCTATTTAATTTCGGCTATATTCGGCACCGACCCAAAACGCCTAAATTAAAACGCCGATGAAATTTTTCACAGCATCTGTCGCACTATACCATGCCCTCTACCCCACGCCGAAAATAAATCGCCGCCGAAATGTCAAAAATCGTGAAGTGCCGAAGTTTTGCAGCGCCGAAATTTTGTATATTTACAGTAACGATTTCTATTTTAACGACAGATTTCTCCTCGTTAATTCGTTAGAATTAGCACTTCGTTCTAACAATAGGCTTTTACAGTAACTGCAAGTTACGCTATACTGTCCACTAACACCAGTTACTAAACAATCAGCTCATGCGATAACATTGCACGACACTGACCGACGGTACTGATGTTCTACAACTAACTGGCTAACAGCTCTAGCACATCTTGGATGCGCACTCCAACAGCCTTCCAACTTGGGAGGTTCTAAGTTATAGAAATAACATAACATGAGCTGATTGTTTAGTAACTGGTGGTGTTAGTGGACAGTATAGCGTAACTTGCAGTTCCTTGGTCTTTCTCTTTTGTATAAATTAAACCTTGGCTCTCCATCTGAGTCCATTCTTTTACAGTAAGTGGGCCATTAAAAGAAAAAGGACATCTAGTTTATCAGGGAAAAATAAACTACAAATCTCAAGCTAATCTTCACCATCATCATCAAAAAGGACACCGAAATTCATGAACCAATTTTCGGACATTCTTTTCAAATGAAATACAAGCAACCAGAACCAATGCCGAGCCATAGGGATAAGTAGCATCACAAGGGTGGTAAGCGTTACAGCTAGGTGATAAATTTAGCGAGGAATCGAAAACTGGTTCATGAATTTCGGAGTCCTTATTGCTGATGATGGTGAAGAATAGCTTGAGTTTTGTAGGTTTTCTTTCCGTGATAAGCTTGCTGTCTCCAAGAAAGTTATTTAACATCTAGTTTGAAGGTTTTTACAGGTAGTCACACTGTAGGAACTTGAAGATGTGTGTTCTGGTCAGTTTCTCGTGCATGCTCACAAACTCTCTCTCTCTCTCTCTCTCACACACAAACACACACACACACATACACGCACACACTCACGTGCGTGCGCAAACAAACACACACACGCTTGTTTGTGAGCCCCCCCCCCCCCATCGCTCATGGATACTGTTTCTGATTCTATGTCTGATTAGGATGTTCAGCTGGTCACACTTGACACTGATCTGTTTGTAAGTCTATGCATGATTCACAGCATGACATCATAGTAATAAACCCTGGGAGCACAACTGAAGCAGCTCTAAATAGTACAGGCTAGGTTTTTTGTTTGTTTGTAAACAACCAGTTACTATGATTTCTTTCTATTACCAAACTCTTTACTTGTGTGGATTTTTGAAAGATGCGTGAGCCTCGTTCCCGTATCCACTGGCCTGTATGCGACCTCTGGATATTCCCTGTTGTTCATAGCAGCCTGTTTCGCACGGTATACGCATGCACGTGTGTGTGTGTGTGTGTGTGTGTGTGTGTGTGTGTATGTGCGTATGCGAGCGCACGCCTGTGTGCCTGTGTGTGCGCTTGCATCTCTGTGTTTTGATTTTGACTTTCACTGTCACAGAGGCATCTTAATGAACTGGATACTGAGAAAGAGCCATTACCTACCATAGCAACCAGTTCATTGCCTACCATGGCAACTGGTTCGTTACCTATCATGGCAACCAGTTGGCTTGTGAGTGAAGAGAGTAGTGAGGAACTATGTTTTTCGGAAACCGTCATAGACGGAGGGTGGATTCCAGCAGAGGACTCACAACAACAACAGCAGCAACAACAACAACAGCAACAACCACAGCAGTTCTTTGATCCAACCTCAGACATTCCTGCTGAGGATACCTGTGACAGGGAAGCCCCCGCAGGAGGTGGCCAGGATCAACAATACACCCAAGCGCTGGATGATGTTATTCCAACCACCTTTTCAGTGAGTAATAGTATGATTATAAGTAATAGTATGATTATAAGTAATAGTATGATTATAAGTAATAGTATGATTATACCCGGTGTAGATGTTGCTAATTGAGCAAAGCATGCCTCGACCCCCCCCCCCCCCCCCCCGTCGTCTTTTTTCATCACCATCAGACAACGGACTGTCTGATCTGATCTGCAAGGCCTCCCAAAACTGTGAGATTCGAGGTAGGTTTTCTTTTTTCATGTTTAGTAGCGGCACTGGAGTTTGTGTATGCTTAACGAGAAAAAAGGCGGTACGTATGCAGTGTACTATAAGTGCCATTGTAGTCGTTGTTAATGACATGTTCTTTCACCTTCCATCTTGCAGGAGTTAGACTGCACGTGGGGAGACAGGGTTGATTTGATCGCACTGACCAGCGCCACAAGCACCGGCTGTGAATCCACTGGCAGCACTGGTAGAAGAATCCCCAGCCCGGCCTCGAGCGACTCGGCCATTCAAGTTGACCAGTAAGCAGCTCCTGACTTATATTATTCAGTGTTATCTGGCCTGTGAACTCTGGACCAGGGCCTGGGTATGTGAACTCTGGACCAGGGTGCGGGTCTGTGAAAGGCTCTGGACCACTGAGGGTCCCAGTCTGTTCATCCTGGATTAGGGCCTGGGTCTGTGAACTCTGGACTAGGGTGCGGGCCTATGAAGTATGAACTCGGCATTCTGCCAGGACCAGGGTCTGTGAACTCTGGATCAGGAACTGTGAATAAGTTCAAGGCCGGATGCCTGAGGAAAAACTTTGAGCCTTCGGGCAGAAATTCTCGCCCAGGAACAAAGCAAAAACTGAAACAAACAGACATGAACTGTTGAGCAGCCTGTGCTGTGCTGTGCTGTGAACCTTCAGAATGAAACTGGAATCTCAGTATACACTGTCAGTGTTTACAAGTCTGCACAGTCAGTGTACCCTGTACTCAGCGGCTGTGGTAGGTCTACCGTGGTCTACGTCCAGTGAAATGACTTTGGTGTCACGCCCTGACCATGTGTATGTGGCAAAGCACACTGTGAACTCCATATACTTTTCAGGATCGCTGAACCTTTTGCAATAGTGCTAAAACAACAGTACGTTTTTCTCAGTGGCTTGGCTGACACCGTAGCCATAGCGATAGGATTATCTGCGTAACGATCAAAGCTCACAAGTGATCGGCTCTTTCAGTTGTCAATAGCGGCGTTTGTAGGAGTACTCATCTTGCCTATGCTGAAGATGTGCTTAGACACTATACCTGGGATGTTGAGAGTGACAAATTATAGTTGGCAACACGGCAAACATGTGACGCAAAGTCATCATTTGAGTCTCCTAGCGCTTGCACAAGAAAGTTCCAATGAGGTCCCAAGGATCGGCTGTATAAACGGTCCTACTCATATCTGATTTTTTGCAACTGCTAATGCCACCCATAGTGGAAATCGAGTGCAATTAAGTTAAGCTAACTGCACTATTCCGTCCGCCTTCGTTCTGTATGCACTGTTCAGGCTTCCTGGCGACGGAGATCTGGACTGGCTGAAAGAGTGGCGCAGTGAGTGTAGTGCTATGTCGGCCGGCACCAGTCATTGCGATGGTCTTTGTGCACATTCAGCCAGGTATAGTGATGTCTTCTGTACTGACGGCCAATGCTCGGGCCAGTTTGTTAACTAAATCCTAGACTTCCAACCTGGTGAAGAGTTGTCTGTCCAACCCGTGGATCCATGGGCTGTCGAGTAGCCACCCAGAAGTCACCAGTGTACATCAGCCTGGGTTTCTCAGCACAAATAGGTTTCCGTGGAATGCAGCGTAACTCGTGCCTCTCCCATTGCACCGCAAGACTGATTCATCCAAGCCAGCGGATGTGAGAAGCAACAGGTGCTATATACATATACATGTGTGTGTGTGTGTGTGTGTGTGTGTGTGCGTGCGTGTGTGTGTGTGTGTGTGTGTGTGTGTGCGTGTGTGTGTGTGTGTGCGTGTGTGTGCGTGTTCCTGTGCCAATATCGGCACTGGAGCACTACCCGCGAGTGAGCAGCCCCAACCACTTTCTCACAATGTACAGTGTAGATCCGTAATTGTCCAAATGTTCTGTAACCGCGGGCGGCACACATTTCATCACAACCCAATCGCAGTTATCCCGTCCCTGCCATTGTTTTAGTCGTCAGCGTTCAACTTTCCCCTTTCCTGACATTCCGTGGAGTGTTATAACAAGAATTGGCTCTCTCTCTCTCTCTCTCTCTCTCTCTCTCTCTCTCTCTCTCTCTCTCTCTCTCTGTGATCGAGTTGCCGTGTGTCTTGGCAAGAAGCATCACAGGTTGGACATACTCAGTCCCTGCAGTGATGATCAGCAAGCCATTCTGAATAAACTCCGTAGCATGCTGCCGTGGCGACGCCTTCCCGTCCTAATCATACTCCCCTGCGTTCGTTGTAGTGCCGGCCCCAGTACTAAGCCAATAGCACTTTCTTCTTGCCTCCTCTTTGCTCTTTTCACTGCATGTGTACGTTGTCGTCTGTTTCATTTCCATTTTAAAAGTATTATTCTACTTACCCCCACGGCTCACCATGCCACACCATATTGACCTGTATTCAAGCCATCGACCTGAGAAGCCGAACGCAAAATACATAGATGATTGTGTTTCTGGCAGCAGTGTTCCCGACCCGATTTACAATCACGGTGCTGGTACTGAATAGCCCGTGCTAGCAATATTCTGCCCACTTTCCTGTCGTTTTGTCTTCTTCTTTCGTATCAATCAAGGTAACCACTGTATCCTTCAGTTTGAAGATTCATGGCTCAGATTATGCTTAGATGTATTTTTATCAACATATCTGCTATCTGCTAGGCTCGGGTCTATTTTTAAGTTCCAATATACCACACACTCTGCACTCGACACGACACTCGTTTTCACACACACACACACACACACACACACACACGCACGCATACACACCGTGACATTTGTCTCCTCTTTCCCGCACAGACGTACACTTGCACACTATTTTTAGTCGACAAGTCCGCCAGCGTACCAAATTAGCATGCTGCTGCATGTGATTTCGCATCGGATTGGAAAAGACTGCCCGCCACTAGACCAACTAACCCCACTCCTTTCGTTCGCCAGTTTTTATTTATTGCCATCTCCGCTTCATACACTAGTTCTGGATTTGGTCTCACCTCAGTTTAGTTCCTTTGAAAATTGGTGGTGTACAGTGAGTGTACTTTGACTAGTCGTGCCTCATTTTCTCAATTGACGTTTTTATTGGAAGAATGTTCTACTTCAAACCAATAATATTATGCACATCACACTCCTCTTCTGGATTTCTAGAATGCACAGTTTACCCCCACCCACCCACCCACACCCACACACACACACACACTCCATGCACTCCCATCATTGTCAGGCATTGATCAGCATATTTTACACTTTAAAGAATTCCTGAGCGATTTCGGCTTTTCAATTCTTTCACTGTGGTAAGTTTTTCAATAAAGAAAACTTTTACTGATCTTGTGTGGCATAGGAATTACTGTAATCAGGGAGTCGTAAAATACCGGTACATTTCACGTTTCCCTGATTGTAGTAAACAGTGCATCCAAGCAAATACGACTACACTGTGTATTTCCTTACAGAGGGAGTCGTCAGGTAAAACATACGCTATTGTTGTAATGCTGGTGTAGCTACTTGTAGTAGTAGACCAGCTCAGTTTTACGTGCGGAAAGTTAGCTGTTTGAAGATCTAGGAACCAGGGAGGGAGTGATATGAGGGGAAGGAGCCGGGGGAGGAATAACTGGGGATAATTTAATAAAAAATCATCTCAACTTTTGCACTGGAAGATATCATTTCAAGTGTGCGTAAAATAATAGGAAATCGTCATCATCACGTTCTGACGGTTCATGATCATCATGATCCTGCATGGGCAGAGCAGGCACAATCTTTTCCACGGTTACACTCACAGTACACCTGGGCCGTCCACGCAGGTCACGTTCTTTCCTATCAACGCGTCGCACCCTTTAGCAGGATCCACTTCCTGTAACACCAGCTTGAGCGCTGTCGGACCATACTCGACGAAGAACTGGTCGCATTCGCTCAGCAGCGTGCCGTTGAAAAGTTTGCCGCACACACCTTTCAGGTGAGCCATGATCTTCGCCTCGGTGCTGTCCAACTCGGTGTAAGCCAGGACCTCTTTTATAATCATCTCACAGAACGCACATACCAATCCGTTAGGGCCCGACACCGAATCTGGCGACGAAGACAATGATGCTTCATTCCGTTGCTGTTCGCTAGCCAAGGGCGAGGGCAATGTCTCGCCCAAACTCGTGAAGAATGCAACGACAACCAACAACAGCAAGAAGTAGGCCGTGGAGCGAAGAGTCGACTCCATTACGCACCGGCAATCCGCGGTTGGTGACAATGGTCACAAAAACAATTCAATTTCAATTCAATTTCGGACTGGTTGATTGATAATAATATTATTCTGGCCTTCTCAGCTTTTTCGTCGTCCGACGTCGGCTACGGAACGATAACAACGATCTCTGATCTTGATCTTCGGGTCCTGCCGTTGCTACACAATACCCTGCAGGTCCATTCTAATAATTATTATTATTTCTAGTTGGTTGATGGTCCAGGTTTAAAAAAATGTGACCTCATGTCGTGAAGTCCCCGAAACAACCACCTACTGGCACTGCAAAGTGTAGTCTGCAGGCTGTCTGGATGGAGGCTCGAGGGTTTCGGATAGTTCTCGCATTTTTTTACTTCAGAGATTGCATGTACAAGGAAAACCATACAGTATGTCATGTACATGTACAATCATTTTACAGAACAGAAGATCACCTGGAAGTGCGAGTGTCCAGTACTAGATCTACTCGTAGACCCAGGTGCTCGAAGTCCGTACACGTTTACAGTGTGTGTTTGCCGAGCTGAAACTCACACTAGCAATGATCACTTGCCAGAATCCTGCTCGTGGATGGAAGGTATCTTGTCCAAGTTTGTTTTGAGGCCAGGCTCGATTGAACCAGGCCATCTTTCGATCCGATCTGTTTCTCTGGAGTTCGCTCATTTTTCATATCAAAATTTGGTGTCGCAGAGGGTACTCTAAGTCCGTACTGATCAGAGGTGACTCGAAATACACACATATTTCTGCTAATTGCTAACTTGCAATCCCTCGGTTACGACGAAAGCACCGAAGGGATATGTTTGGCATGTGCCTCCACCGGTATTTCTTGCAAAAGCGTAGTTTGTTGCCGAAATGCAAGCTGTTTTTAGTCGGCTCAGAGAAGAAGCAGCTGCGCTGTGAAAACCGCGGGAAAACAGTGGTGGAGATGCCAGGAGTGTCAACCTTTCTGCAAGGATTGGTGGTTCTCTGTAAATTCTTCTCCTCTGGCCATTGTCAGCTCTAAGCTGGCTCTTGATGATTGAGTGAAGGTCTGTTTGACGCTAGCTGTGTCCGTTCGAAATCGGTCTTGGCAAAGTTGATTTTTGCATGAAATGTAAACCCAATTTGTATTTCGTATGGACACTCGAAAACCCACTCCCGTGGTATGGGACTTCTGCTGATCGTAGATCCCTGAAAATTGGTACGCGAGGAGAACATACCACACTGTCCCCTCCATAAAATATTTGAGTCGAATACAATAACAGAACATGAAATTATGGGCGTACGAACTTAGGATACCATGTACGGACTTCGAGCACCTGGGTCTACTCGTAGTCGTTTTTGGTGACTCAGTCTTCTTTCTACACAGCTACCATGGCTACAGTCACTACAAAGTCATGTACATGTACAATCATAGATCTACACTGACTACAGTGACTACAGTGCTGGCAAATGAAACCCGACCCCCTGAGCGGTGGGCCGGGTTCATTCTTTGCGATGTGAGCGCATCGCTCAGGGGGTCGGATTTCAGTTGCCAGCACTGTACACTGTACTAGGTCAGTCAGTACACGGCTAAGTATCGTAGCAGTGCAAGTGCTAGTATTGGCTTCTTTCAATCTTTGTGCCGTTTTGACGTTTCCCAAAAAATGAATGTCGACTCCCAACTAGCCGGCAGTTGTATTCTCCATAACTCCGGTGTTTGCGAGCGCTAAGCAACACCATGGCATGATTGCGTACTTCGTGAGGGTCTAGACGCAGCTGAGCTTTGCTAGCGACGAGCAACGCGATAGTCGTGAATGGACAGCTGTGCACAGGGTTTCTTCAAATAATTTTAGTGAGATTTGTGACAGCTAGGTCGTGGAATGAATATTGGTACATGGCCTATGGTTCACCTAGTCTGGATTAATTTCTAGTTACGTGCAAGAAACTTGAATCGACAGGCCACTCACCAGCTCTCATGGGACGGCACGAGTCCATAAAGCTGAGTAAATCTCCACCGCGACGGAGCGAAAGTGGAGATGGCGGGGGTCGCGCTGGTACGTACAAATCTGCGTCATCGGATAGGTCCAGAACGACGGTGTCTGGCCGTCGCTCCAGTCAGCCCGGAACAAGGTCGGTATCGGTGAAAGGCATACGCAATTTCCGTACTCTGCCAGAGTCGGTGTCGTCAAGTGCACGCAGTAGCAATGGCAGTGTAGGTGCTGCTGGGTCGGGCAGTGGTAGCCATGGAAATGATTCCTACATTGGAAGAATATCACGTGGCGGTCTGTGCATGTTCCTGTTGGCACTGACGGCGACGGCGTTCATCACGACCTTCCCGTTCTACATGGTGTTCACTGTGTACGGCCCTATCCAGCTGGCCGTGTACAGCGGCGATGCAGAGAGCACGGTCTGCTCAAACACGTGGTGCAGCACGCTGAGTTGCCATGACACTACCACGGCAACGGACGGCGACAACAGCACGGCGGTGGTGCGGGTTGCCAACGCCGATGATGTGCTGAGGCCGCATCAGCGCGAGGTGACGTGGCCTGCTGTTGAGTTGCAGCGAGGCGGCCTGCATGAGCTCATCTTGCCAGTGAGTGACTCGTCTGATGTAGCATTGAGTGCATACATGACTGGTGGCTGCGCAGTTGTCACTGTATTCTTATTCAGTAGTCAGGCTGACCTGCAGGACTGGAAAGCCACCGGAAAAAGTCGCTGGCTCGACCGTCATAACCTGGAGTGCGAAGGCGATACTGACTGGGGAGTAGAGATTGCCAGTGGGGGTAGCCTGGTCGTGGCACTCAACGTGGAAAGTGTCAGCGCGGACGTGTACTTGTCTCTCTCCGGTACCGTGGTGTCCCAGACCGTACACAACAGTACCGAGTACGACGTAGTGTGCGCAACACTGGACACGCCGTGCAGTGTGCCGCTGCACTACCGTGACAAGTCGCAGCTGGTCGTGATAGCACGGGCCCAGAGTCAGCCTGCAGGTGGCATCCTGGCCACCATCAAATGCACATGCACAGCCCGCGCTGGCCTCTATGTTGCCGTCTTCGGTGGCTCCAACGTGTTCGTCATCTTGCTGCTTGTGGCTATCTACAGCTACCGGCAGCGGCATCGCTGGAAGATCTTCCGCACACTGCGGCAGCGGTCTGACAATGCCGCTGATGGGGAAGACCAGGAAACGCCAACACCGCCGGCAACGCAAATCAACGCCACAAACCATACCGAGTCAACATTGCTCTTGGCACAGGCTTAGCCCCCACGTGAATTGTTCATGATCATAGCACGATCTTGAATTGAACTCACGGGATGAGCCCAACAGTCATTATAGAAAGGAGCAATCCGGGGTTGGAGTTTACGTGTCATGTGACTGCATAATTATGTAACAGTCCATGCAATCAGTTTAGTGACAACACCAATTGCTGTGCAATCTGTTTGTCTATTTTCTGCTTGAATTGGTGGACCATTACTCATAACGAATTGTTACTGTTAACATTCTCTTATCCTTCTACTTCTATATTCTGAATAGTAGTGTTGATGATGGACGCGCTGGCACGTCACACTGAAAACTCTTATTTAAGTTAAAAAGTACCGGTACATGTAAACAGTTGTTCAGTTGCTATGTAAGATATGAGCGGATGTATATTATTAGTATTTTTAGTATGAGCGGCAAGGCCGCGAAGTTCCTGCAGCCTCATAATACCCCGGAAGTGGCATGGAGCGAACCTGCTCTTTTCCTGTCACTGTTTCAAACCTGATGACTCGAGGGCATGTCGATATGTAAAGAGTTGACCATAGTTACATTGTATGATGAAACCACGTTTGATAGTTGCAGAAGGATTGAACAGATATGCTCTACCCCACTTCCTAGTATCATTATGTTACTTCGCTTGATGTTGACAGTCATTCCTGCCAAGATGACAACTAAAATTATTCATCTTGATACTTCCATTCATTTTACCGAGACGGTGTACGCATATCAACTTCTTCCATAGATTTGGCCGTCACGTGTAACGCATCTTCCTCGCCGGAAAATGTACTTTCAAAGAGCGATGATGGGAGTGATCGTGAGAGTGCCGGTGAGAATGTTAGTGTTGTGCGTAGGTTTAGTGGTAGCAAGTCTTCAGGGTACAATCGTCTGCTAGGTAGTCCTGATTGTTGCAATTCGTCTTCCGACTCTTCTTTCACTGTATTGTGCCATGGTCGGCATGGTTATGGACTACAGTTAAACGTTTTGAAAGCCATCTATCAGCGTCTGTACAAGCCTAATTTGTGTCAACACTAAATTATTCAAGATTTTGGTTTGGCGATTGCGACTTGGCATTTACGGTTGCTGTGTGGGTCCAATGGCGATAGAAGCATATTGACCATGTTTCGGAATAGGCTCGCCCCTTAAAACTACCAATCCAACCGTGACACATTTCCCAGTACATTCCACAAATCTACGGTTCAATCATGTTTTGTTGCCACAAAGATCATTTACAGCCAGTGCAGCGCCCGGACCTTCCTTGAAAAGTTCCAAAACCACCTAGCTGATGATGCAGCATCAAAATTGATAATGACGTCATGGCGTTACATGCCGGTACTTGAAATCAGAGAATCCGGCAGAAGGATGCAACGCCGTCTACTGTGTAGTTATCAGCAGAGGCTTTTCAGTCACAGCGGGAGGCAAAAAACAGCTGCTTAGCGTAGGGCTAGACATACTCGTTGTCATGTCAAATACCTCTGTTAGTGCACCAGGGAGCATTCTGCAGATCGGCACAGCAACACAATGCACGTGTGTTGGCTAAAATGCAGCAATCAAAATCGGTTCCAGATACAGCACACCATAAATGAGCAGCAGCTGGAGGTGGTGGCTGGGCGGGTTCTGGCCTAAGGCCGCGGTCACACCAAGCGCAATTCAGCCATTCAGCAGAAAAAAGCGCTTTTTGACGTCATCGTCGCTACGGAAACGGCTGAATTTTCGGCTTCAGCCTTTTTCAGCAGTCAGCCGTTTTCAAAGCGCTGAATGGGAGCGCTGAATGGATTCAGCCACTTTCAGCCATTCTGGCGCAGTACAGTGGCGGGAAAAATAAACTCGTTCAAAGCGCATCTTGGCATGATCTTGCAGCTTGCATCGTGTTCTGCCACCTTCCGGCTTTCGTTGTTGGTGAAGCTTCTCTCCTTGCCTTTTTGTCGGTCATCATGGAATCCTGGACAGTAGCACTGGAGCGGCGACTACTGGAGCTTTGGTTTGAAACAAAAACCAAGTATGAGACCACTATGAAAAAAAATACCAGAAAGAGAGCGTGGATCTTGGACGAACTGAAGAAGTGTGCTGGAGAAGGCGGACGGGAAAACAAGAGAAAATCATATTCAAAAATGAGCGGGAAGAAAAAAACTCTAGCACACAAAAAAGTCCAGCCGATTTCGCGAAGTGGTGTGACCAACCACCCCATTCATCACAAGCCACTTTCAGCGCAAGCGGGAAACGGCTTGTTAGGTGTGACCGTGGCCTAACACACTGACAAGCTGCAACAGGATGCATACATGCACTTAAATTAAATTCGTTCAGTATGTGAATCCACCTAAGTCGGACAAAATCATAATTCTTGAGCTAATGTCAGGACTAAAACAGTGTCAATGAGGTCTATAAACTCATAGGCTATCAAGAGGGCCAAGAGGATCTAGCCGAGGGATGGTGCCAGGTTGTACACAAAGCGTGGCTGCCGTATGTCCTGGCTGAGATCCTGGCACAGAGTTTCCGTTAGCGGCACACAGTTCAGGTAGCGGCACCACTTGCAGTTCCAGTCCTGCACCACCCAGAAGAAGACGCAGAGCAGGACGAACAGGACAATGACAATCGGCGTTGCCACGGCAATCATGATGATCTTCCTCTTGCGCAAGTCCGGCTCGACGTGGGCCTCGCCGGAGAGAGCCGCATGTGGATTGCGGTTGACTTGCAGGAACGGAACAAAGATGGCGGCCAGCAGCAAGCCAAATATGAAGCCGCTGATGTTGGCAAAGTTGTCCACGTAGGGCAGTAGGCCGACCACGAATAGGAAAAGCACGACAGCAGACACTTTGAAGAGCTCCTCTCCTGGCGTCTCCAGCGTACTCCACTGCTGTATGATCTCGATGTACAGAGTGGCCAGCAAACCAAAGAGAGCTCCACCTGGTCCAACCTGTAACACAAATTGTATGAGAACACCGGCGAAAACAAGTGCTTGTAGGTAGTTCCACCCAGCAAAGGGTCAACCCGCCTACCCATGCATACACAGCACTTGGGTCATGCATCAGTGCCAGTATCACGAGTGACTAATTAAAAATGAATAAGAAGCAGAGGCAACGAGATGACACCCCCCCCCCCCCCCCCGTCATGCTTACTTCTGCAGGCCATACATAGACTACGACCGTGGAAACCTGATAGTGCAATGAAAAACACCCACGGGTGTATGGCACGGACTTCTAGAGTACACTCAAACTTGGATTTAGCAAAATTTGAAAGAATTCCCACATAGCATCATGCATAACACATTTCACATGTTCATTTTGACTCTTTTTAAGACTATCCGTCCGACCAAGGGGAACCAAGGGGAAAAATTCTTAGTTCCGGTGACACACCGCGTACCATTTTTATGATAACTTCGGTTTCCCTTGGGGGAAATTGGTACTCTTGGGCTTTTTGGAAAGCTTGACCGGGCATGAGGAGTTCTCTAGCGACCTTTCTTAGCATTTATTCGTAAGAGGAACAGAAATCCTTCCCCAGCCCCAATTTTTGAAGAGAAGTCCGGCTTATCAATATGTGGACTGTTTGTGGTCTCAAACTTGTACTTTTATGCTATCAAATTTTGAATCTACTATCAGTGAAGCCTCCCGGCATAGTTTTTGGATGGCACCATTATCATTTTAAACGGTTTCATGATGCGGAACCTTTTTTCATACATGGTGTGAAAATTTCCCAACTTTGGAGGCGTGTAACTTTTCTTTGGAGCCCGATGCGGTGCTCCGGGTTAGCCCTTGGCGGATAATGCTCGAAAAGGTGGCAGATTCTGCTCGAAAAGCAGTGAAATCGGCAGAACCATACAAACCTTATGGTGGGCAATTCCTCGAATTCGGCTCCATTTCTTTATCCACATACCAAACATGCATGAAACCTACCAGAAAAAATACCGAATTCTGCCAATTTTTCTGCCGGCATTATCCGCCAAGGCCTACTCCGGGTTTTGCAAAGGAAAGATGGGTCTTTCCTGCTTCTTTTGAGATCAAAATGGTGCAAATCGGATAAGAAATTAGAGAGTTACCGCTTGCTAAAGTCTTCGACGGATAGTCGTCAATTTTTGACTGTGCGGACGGATAATGGCTTTACAGTCAAGCATGGTAATGACATGCTTTACACAATACAGGTACCGGTATCCTCACTTCCCACTGACCGGCATGGTTATTAGTTCACCACCACAGAGAACGAACAGCATCCTCTGAGTTTGTTTCTAGTGAATCAGATAATCAATACAGGCGCATAGCACCGCTGTTGGAGCCGGCCGAAGGGGGGTGCGGGGGGGGGGGGGGGCTCCTCCGGGAAAAATTGAAATAGGGTGCAAAATCCTGCATTCTGGGCACTTTCGGCATTTTGTTATAAAAAAAAGTGGTCCGGCTTTGGCCGGACCGGCCGAGCCAGTTGCTACGCCCCTGTAGAATGAGAGATGAGCAGAACTGTGAGGCGCAGAGAAACTTGACCCCATCAGGATATTCCCAAAATTCGAAGACCTTGGTAAAACTTCACACACACAATACTCAACAAATGTGAACTTCAATAAGAAATATATATTTCTTATTGAAGTTCACAGACTACACACAAAACAACCGGTAACAAGGACTTGCAGGCGTCCCAGAATAGAGCACTACTCTTGCACCTCCAGTACGTGCCTTCACACACATCAGAATGTTCCACAAAACATGGTGAGAACCGTGATTCGTTCATCGCAAATGTGGTTCCTGAGAAAAAGCGAGAGACCTGTGGAGTGACCTGAAGCAATGTACGAGTGGTTGGCTTGGTCCCACTCGTTTTGCGGTCACATTTCTGCGCAACTCACTCGCCCATGCACTGTTCTCTGGCAAGGGGCGGTGGCTCAAGAAGAGTTCATGCTTCACCAGCTTCCAATGTCCCATTACACAGTACACTCCTAGTACCGTTGCACTACGTGCGGGAGCTACACTGAGATCATGACCTGTACGTAGTGCTCACTTTCATTTGGCTCTCAGCCGTACCTATGGTGGATTGATCTCTCCCTTGATGTGGTGTCATCCTAAGAAACGAAAATTGGAATTGATGGCAGAAGCTAGGAACTTGATACAAGTACACGTATAGAAAAGGTATGTGCAGGAGAACTCTGGCAACAAGTCCCAATCCGAAACTCTAAGGATTGATAAATTTCAACTCAGAAGATTACTTCCACAAGTACTTGTAGTGATTTCTAAAAATAAAAACCCAGGCTTTGATTCCTTGTAACTACAGCATTGTATACTGGGATCGTCCAGCACGGCACCACCATTGTTCGGTGGCGTTGATCTTTGGGCAGATATTACTATGTAAACTGCTGGTGTCGGTAGAGCAGCTGGTACATAGACTGACTAAATGGCAGGCAGTAGAAAGATATTCCGACCGGGTGGTAGGCATTTGCCGGGTTGTGCAATGCAGAGTCCACTCTGACCCGAACACGACTCTACATCAAAGCTGCACTTCCACACCGTGTGTGCACAGCTGAGTTGAGATATACGGACTGTGACAAACCATCAACCTCAAAACCACGCACGTGCACACACACACACACACACACACACACACACACACACACACATGCGCGCACGCACACACACACACACACGCACACACACGCACACACACACACACACACACGCACACACACACACACGCACACGCACACACACATACACACACACACACACACATGCGCGCACGCGCACACCATCACACAGTATGGCACCATAGGCAAATGCGTCAGCTTTCAGAGACAGAGACGTGGAACGCACAGCTAGGCTGAGAGAACTTGACATACCGCCGATCTCACCGTCGACCATGCAGTAACACTTGCAGTGATACCATAGCCATCACCAGAGTACCCACACAAACCCAAGAAAGTTCAAGTACATGTTGGCCATGGTTAGTTCTGACACACATGGCAGGATCTGGTCGAAAGGTCCACCGCCAGATCATCACAAAGCGTTTTCGTCAGCGGGATACAGTTGAAGTAGCTGCAGTTCTTGCAAGCCGGCTGGACGTCATAGAACAGCAGGAAGAATAGCAAGAAGAACGCTACAATGGCAAGGAAAGCAACAACCAGAGAACCAATGTGGTACAGGCGGAACCAGCGTTTCTCCACGCGGCTAAACGCATGGCCTTCGTCATTGACGCCAGCAAGAGACTGCCCAATGTAAGGGACGAAAAGCACCGATGTAAACAATCCCATGACGAAGCCACCGACGTGAGCATAGTTGTCAATGAATGGCAGAAAGCCCATGAAGATTGCCAAGGTGACAATGGCCAAGATCTTGGTGACCTCTCTCCACGGTCTCTCCAGCAGGTGGCGCTCCTTGACAGCATCCACAACCAGGCACGCCATCAGTCCAAACAAAGCTGGACCGGGACCAACCTACACAGGCAGGCAGGCATGCACGCACGCACGCACACACACACACACACACGCCATAATCAGGTAGGTAGGCACACATGTGCACACACCACAATCAGACATCTATAGCTGAAGATCACATGATGGAGCACCTGTACCTACCGTACTAATAAAGAATCCGATAAAGCATTTCTATGTAAAGATTTGCACCGGTATGTACAACAGCGCTAAAATTTCCACCGTTCAATCTCTGTTCAATCGAGTACACTGGTCGAGAGACTAACTACATCCACTCATGCATAGTTCATATGTAGACATCTTTAGCATGGATAACAAAATATCTTCATGCACATCAAAGAGGTAAAGGTAGACATTGTGGCATCTCTAGGCAAGATACGCTACGGCATTTACACATGGGATTCATAGCAATGTACATGACTGTACTTGCTAAGCATGAGTACATGTAATTGCCATTTGGTTACCATGGCTAGTATCAATGTACATGTCACAATACTATTGAGCGTGGTTATTACATATTAGCAAGGCTGTACAAGATGTGCAGAGGCAGGAGTTAGAAACGCTCGTGCCTCTTTCTGCATGGGTGTCTATCACAGAGAATTCCTAGATTACATCATCGTTTGATCACATCATCATTTGATTACATCATCGTTGATGCAGATAAGCGGTGGTAAGTGGCATAGTGCGTACGACTGAGCTGCAGTTGTGCAGCGGGAGACCTGCTTGAATCCTGCCTGTATGTACTACGTCACAACATCATTTAATGATGTAGTCAAGGAATTTTGATTTGACAGCAACCCACTGAAGCGGCACACTCTTGGTTTCATGCACTATCGTTATTAGCTAGGGGTTGCTCACTATGGTTAATAGGTTTAGGTCATGAGAACTTGACGGGATTGTAAAACATTCCATTTACAAAACAAGTACATGCCTACTTCAGTGACAACTAGCATAGTCTGCAATGCTACGCTAGCCCTAGCCATACAGAGGTTCTACCAATCATAGTGTTAGACATCAGTCATAGAAAGTGCATGAAAATTGCATTTACCTGTACATGCCGGATAGGTTTCAGTGATACAGTCAGTGATACAGGCATATGCACTCTGATTAACACATGCACAGATTTGAAGAGGTTACAACAGGATCCTGAGAACATGCCGAATGGTCATGCAGGAATCGGACACTCAACTGTGCCTTTACTGCATTTAGGCTTTAGCGCTCACTGGTCACCAGTATATGGCCATTTCACAAAGTGCATAAGGATGTGAAGTTGCCATCATGAGTCAGTACTGGGTTACGACCTGACTTATGAATCACTCAATGCAAGAATGTCAAGCACTTACCCATACCATTGTGCAGACCAGTCACATACACGGAGACCAACATGGATGCAGAGAGATCCTTGCGGGCAACAAACCGATGATGCGTGTCGTTACTCAACAGTTAGCCAAGCAAGAGAAGACAGTATCATGCTCTTCAGTCGAGTGTTGGCATTCAAAGTAGGCCCATGTCATCGAGATAGCAAGACCGGGTACTGACGTACACGTCATAATCATAGTAACATGGCAACGGACATACTGAAGTATTTAAAAGTCATATCATTTTAACGGCATGGTGAAGTGAAATGGCACAGAGAACTAGACTAAGAACTACAGTCCATTTCAAAACTATAGACGCGTACCTAGGCAAAAACCGTTATGCCAGCATCTATACCACATAAAATCTGTGATCACTTTGTGCATAAATTTTTCCAAATTGGGCGTCTGTTATCCAATCCTTTAGAAACTATGTGAGAGTAATTGTGGAGCGATCCTGAGCAATATTCCGAAAACTATTCTCAAAAAGTTCCAGCCAAATTTGAAATATTTCAAAAACCCTACGCGTCTATAGTTTTGAAATGCACTGTACATGTACATGAATGGTAACCTGGCACGAAATACAGCTCAACAAGGTAGTATGGTCATTCTCATCTATGTATAGTACAGCATACAAGGATAATGCATCATCAAATCCATGTGCACCAGAGAAAATAGGCCTCAAACAAAGCATATCTTTATGGAATTATAGCAAACCGATAAATAGCCACCATCATGCAAAGCCATGGTCACATGCAATTGCTCTATGGAATACTATTACCTTTTTCACTAGGCAGTGCATGTATCAATTATGCTATTAGAGACAAACACCAGGAGGTGTCATATACGGCATTGGAAGATAAAAAAATACTTGGTCCGCGTCAGCTATATTGTCGCTTATCTTTCAGCTTTGTTTATATGTCGCCAATGCTTACTTGGCAGCCCATTTCATCCCAATTTTTGTTAGCAAGTTAGTTTGCTAGTACCTGAAAGGTCTAGCTAGAGTTCGAGTGGATTTCGAGAGCGACAGGTGGGTGATTCTGATTGATACAGCGCCGCATCAAAATAGATTATCTTTTTACGCTGTGCAGGCAACAGCAGCGCAAGCCACAAGAAAGTAATCGGCTACTCGGAATCTGCTCCATTTTGCTGAACGGCTGAGATCGCTCACCCCAGGGATCGCTCATCAAGCTGAGATCGCAGCTCCCTTACCTCCACCTCAACGCTCGAAGTATCCAGCGCGTCGTGGAGATTTGCAAGTACTGTACGCATCGTCGTCGTTCAAAATAAAATCTTGCAAAGAACGGCGTCTGATTTGAACCACACAGGCTGTCGTGCTGCCCGCGCGAAGTCCTATAGAGAAGGCGACCGTCACGATCGACTTCTCTTTAGAAAATAGCCAGGCAGCGGAGAAGAAGAGAGATGAGCTTGCAAAAGCAAGAGAGTCGATCCCGAGCAAAAATATTTGTCGCCAGCGCCGAGAGCAGCGACGAGGAGGACCGAAAAAAGTATGAACCCTTCCTTGGACAATAAATTCCTCGCAGCTAGTTGTCATTCTATACCTTACCGTCCATCGTACCAAGTTTTATCACTTCAAGTGCACGCGTTCATGTCCAAAGCCTAAGTTCAAATTGTCGAAAGATAAGCGACAATATTGCTGACGCGGACCAAGTATGCAATCTCTCAGACAGTTCAACCGTTAGCAATACACCTGGTCACTACTTCAAGTAGATTAGTAGGGTAAACAGTGTTGAACTATACACACATATCCAACACACTATACACACATATCCAACACACTATACATACATACGCACACACTTATCCACAGTTATCATGCCCCCCCCCCCCTCACCAGCACCGCCTAGCCTCCACATCACCCCCCCCCCCCCATCCCCTCCCCCAAACCTAGCCTCCAACCCACTCCTCCCCCTCCCCCCCCCCCCACCCCCTCCACCACCATACGCACACTATAATGTAAGAAGTCAGCGGCGACTCACCTCAGCTTGATACGGTACAAAGACGGCGCTGACTAAATTTCCGCCTATGCCGCTTAGTACATAGATCATTCCCACACGAAACCATCCAATCAACTTCTCAATGTGACGCCCAATAGTCATGTGCATTATGAGAGTCAGAACTAGATGCAAAATGCTGTTGAAACAAAGACAGAAAAACACAGAGATGCAACATGCTGTTGAAACAAAGACAGAAGAACACAGAGATGCAAAATGCTGTTGAAGCCAGGATTAAAATCAGAACAAGCAGACGCAGACTGTGATGCTGTCGAAGCAAGGACACGTACTTACAACAGGAGAAGTGCACAGATTGCACGGAATAAATGTTTATAGCAAAGCATCATAAGAAATGGGCTTCTGCACGCATTGTGGCTCAACTGGTACACAAAGATCTGAGAGCCACCTGAAGCTTCTGTCTAAGCCACCTGCGAGTATCTCACTTGGTACAGAGTTTGACCAGAGCCCTTGAAGCTTGTACCAAGACTTTGGCCACTGACAGCCCTTCTACGTAGTAGTACAGAGTTTGACCCCGCTGAGAAAGCTGAGAGCCCTCAGTCAAGTTACTTACCCAACATGAAGGCAGAGAGATGTCCACAGTCGGTAGAACTGATCTGGATGGTCCTGGTTCAAGAACGATGTTAGACCACAGATGTCTTCCAGACAGTTCACCTAACAAAACAGAGCATCCACAGCAGATAGGAAGGCATTGTGGCTTTGCAACTTTAGCCACCGCAAAGCTTCAAGCCCTGGCCCGCCACTATAGATGTTTCGTAAAGAATGCTGGCAAGCCACCAAACACTGAGCTATTTCCATTCAAGTTCGACACATGTACTTGCAAGTATCTACATACAGGTATTGAGGCAAAGATCCAATTAGGATTGCTGTATACTTTCAAGTTTGAGTGCATGTACTGAAAGAGCACTGGCCAAAGGCAGATGAACCTTACCCTATGTGTATGCTGTTACATTCCCACTCACAAGAACACACAGTTGTGGAATGTATTAGGATTATTTACAAAGAGAATAATCCTAATACATTCCACAACTGTGTGTTCTTGTGAGTGGGAATGTAACATTGGCGACGAAGATGGAAGACGACAAGCGTCTTCAGAGTTTTGATACGTCAGGCCCAGCTTCCCAGGTGTCCATCCGTTGGCGGAAGTGGGTGAATGCCCTGAAGCTTATCAAAAGACTATTAGTGCAAACACTAGCATACCTCAGAGCAAAGGCGCTTGTCACCATGGTAGAATCCGTTCACATAGTTGCAGTGCTCCTCTGTAGCAATGGTGCACACACCCTGCTTGCCAACACAGCAGGGCCGGCCGGTGACCTCACAGCTTGTACTGGGCACGTTCACTACCGAATCATCCTCAGCGCACACCTATAGAAGCACACACACACACACACACACACACACACACACACACACACATACACACACACACACACACACACACTTACATACACATCATGACAGAGCTGCTAACTTGCTTGTCAACCGAGCACCATGCAGGCCAGTTGTAGCATTGGCATACACCAGTACAGCTCTTCCTAAGCCAGCAGTACAACTTCCCAGCATTGAAGATATGGTCGCTTTAACTGACAACTATGTACAGATACGGAATTGGTGGACTTCCTTCACTTGTTTCTTCAATAGCCGCCATGATGGAATTCAGTGACTCTGAGTTCAAATCCTTGTTTTGGTTGAGACTAACCCCTTTTTGGTTGAGCTCAACTCATTTTTGTTCGCGCTTAATGCTCGCTTTGGCAGACACGAGCTGGGGATATGATCAACAGGGTAAGCTGAGATGTTGTGACTTTGGCGGTAATTGTAGATGAATGCGACTACTCCTAACATTGGAGCCCGTGCTTCCTGCCAAGGGTCAGGCAGTAGGCAGGAAGTTTGAGCTCCGGCGCCAACTACATTTGAGATTTTGACTGGATGGACAGGGGCGTAGCCAGGATCATGGTTTAGGGGGGTGCCCATAATTTCTTCCATAGTTCTTTTGAGGAATCTTGTATATGCATGCTAGTGCGGTGTACACCTTGAATTTATGTATTATGAATGTCTCCAGCTTCCCATTCCAACAATCTATATAATTACACATTTGCATTGCATTGTCGACTGTTCTCTATGTATCGTCATGATGTGAATAGAGCGAAAACATTCAATAAAAATTTGGGCCTCTTCTGTGTGACAGCTAGTGTACTGTATACTATGCTATTCTTAAAGTGATAGTTTGGGAGTAGATATCCGATACTAATGATGTATTTAGAGCAAGCAAAAATAAATAGTATGCAGGTGACTGGTGACTGGAAATCAAGTCAGGACCCACAGTTTAAGCTGAATCTGGTAGAAGAAGCAACAGGTGCAGCTGGAGACGGCACGGCATGCTGGAGATCAAAGAAGCAACGGGAGCAGCTGCAGACACTTGACTCGGAATACTGGGAGAAGGAATTCGGGCACTCGACTCGGACTCGGAGTCTCCAGGTTCAACAGTTTCAGAGTCAGAACTCTCTACCACGTCTACCTTTTTCCGCTTCGCTTTGCTGAAATACTCGAGCAAGGACATCGTCGTCGATCAAAATATGACTAAGCGTTCAACAATCTCTCTCTCTCTCTCTCTCTCTCTCTCCATCTCTCTCTCTAGAACTGAACAGTACGCTGAGCGTATACGCAAATGCTGAGCTTGTAGCGAACGTCGTATTGAACAGTACGCTGAGCGTATACGCAAATGCTGAGCCTGTAGCGTGACCAACGCTACAGGCCGGATCACGCGCCACGCGGCTGCATGGAGTAATACTTGCACACTGACTGCACACTGACTGGAACGGAAAAGTGCAAGCACGTGTAGTACAATGCATGCAGTACTCGCAGATCTACGTAGCATGCACTGTCCCGGTTGAAAAAAAAAAAAGAAAAAAAAAAGCCTGACCCATGGTCGAAATTTTTGAGGGGGTGCTTTGGCACCCAAAGCACCCCCCCCCCCCCCCTGCCTACGCCCCTGATGGATGTCGGCCTCAGAGGTTTCAAAAGCTGTACTTACAGGCCATCGCGAGATGTCGTCCACCCATTCAAACGGAGCTGTTGATGCTGGCCTGATGCATGACCTGAACAACACATAACCATACATGACAACATAATTTTATAAACATGGAAACATATCATATCCATACATGGAAACATATCATATCCATACATGGAAACATATCATATCCATACATGGAAACATATCATATCCATGCATGGAAACATATCCATGCATGGAAACATATCCATGCATGGAAACATATCCATGCATGGAAACATATCCATTCATAGGAACATATCCATGCATAGGAACATATCCATGCATAGGAACATATCCATGCATAGGAACATATCCATGCATAGGAACATATCCATGCATAGGAACATATCCATGCATAGGAACATATCCATGCATAGGAACATATCCATGCATAGGAACATATCCATGCATAGGAACATATCCATGCATAGGAACATATCCATGCATAGGAACATATCCATGCATAGGAACATATCCATGCATAGGAACATATCCATGCATAGGAACATATCCATGCATGGGAACATATCCATGCATGGAAACATATCCATGCATGGGAACATATCCATGCATGGAAACATATCCATGCATAGGAACATATCATAGGAACATAGCCATGCATAGGAACATATCCATGCATAGGAACATATCCATGCATAGAAACATATCCATGCATAGGAACATATCCATACACAACCTCAAGAGCATGAGCCGCGGTAAGGGGGAGCTACAGCAACAGTAGCAACTGTCAGCAGGCCAAATAATACTCTAGAGGCATCTACAGGGCTATCCTGTAGGCCACAGTGATACATACGATTGCACTGGAAGAGAATGAACGTGAGCATTCCTTGCCAGCTCACAACCCAACAACAGGCACGTATCTTGCCGAGCAGACACGGCAAGTCTCCAATCCGGGTCTTGACAATAAAGGGACTGATGGACTAATTGTAGCACTGCGCAACAATCTGTAGATTCTTGCCCATAGACACGGTATCATGCATGGCGTGCTTACATGGGATCCTGGCCGCACACAGAGCCCGACGTGCGGTAGCAGCGTGTAACGTTGTTAGCGGTGAAGCACGTTGCTGGATTGGCCTGGCTCACTAGGCTGGGCGTCGAGTACGTGGGCACAGCCACGGGTATGTTGTTCGTGAACTGCACTGTAGCATTGCCAGTCCACTTCAGCCAACGAAAGAAGTTCTGCAGCACCGGCGTACAAGAAGTTCGCACAAGAATTTTAAAACACACGCCGGCCTAGGTACAATGAATTTCAACGGGGTGCCATGTATTTCACAGTTTTTTTTCTATCTTTGGTCATCCACATGATAGCATGATCACATGATAGCATGATCACATGATAGTGCTATGATCACATGATAGTGCTATGATCACATGATAGTATGATCACATGATAGCATGATCACATGATAGTGCTATGATTAGACTCAACATACATGTACAGTAAAAGTTGGTGTAAGCCACCTCTCGTTTTAGCAACCACCTGCTCTTAACCACCATTTTTCCATGCACGGACAGTTCTACACCGACACTGTGGGACCTGGTTCTAAAGACCACCTGGCCGTTTAACGACCGCTTTTCCTTGCACCGTGAGGTGGTCGTCTAAACTAGGTTATACTGTATGTGTGTATATGCATGTGTGCATTTCCAAATACAAGAATCACTGAGGCATGCACACAGTCATCATGCCGCTTGGCCACATCTGATGAAGACTCGGATATTTTTCGTCAAGAGAACAAAACCTGCAAAGAATGTACAACTGCCTACACATTGCCTACACATTCTCTGCCCAGTGCTGCTGCAACGGCAGAGTGTGACACAATCGTGAACACGTTCAAAATGGTGCGCAAACAAAACAGTGCCGCTAGTAAGTGGCCATCGGAGACTTGCACTCAAAGCGGGGGTCGCTTACAAGCCTGTAGGTAGCAACGTATCATACAAAATGCAGAGTGCAGGCAGTCTGCATGGATTTCATGTCATGTGAAGAACATGTAACTTTACTGCTACCGTCGTGGACTCCATAGAGTATAGTTGCATACCCTTAAGTTCACTATGTATTCTGGATGCAAGTGGGACATCCCACAGGCCACATGCCTAAAGAAAACAGACCAGACAATATGACCAACCTCCGTGCATTGGGCCTGCGTACTCTGGAAGCAGATCTGCGAGTCGGTACGCACACAGCATGCGGTCAAGTCGCGCTCCACACCACGCTCTCGAACAATCTCGTCAAATATGCGCTTGTCTTGCCGCATACACGGACCGTACTTGGCACCCAAGTGAATGAGGTTTGTCTGCAAAATAAGAAGCACCCCACACATCCCATAGATCACAGTTAGCCAGGATTACAAGCACCCCACACATCCCATAGATCACAGTTAGCCATGATTACAAGCACCCCACACATCCCATAGATCACACATAGCGCAACGAATGATTTGATGCATCGTAATGGAACACACTGTACAGTGTATGCCTTTGCAATGAGTCAGGAGGAATAAGGCTTAGTCCGAACAAAGAGCATGTCATTGTGAAAAAAATGTGACAAGCATTGCTAAACACATCTCAGTGTTTTGACTTAACCCTTTGTCCTTTTGCCCAAAATGTATGTGAGGGGTAACTGCTTCAACAAATCCACTCACCATTCCCAAGCAGCTGATATTTTGTATGTACACTTTATATTTTCCTGAAAGCTTATGATAATTGTGAACTAAAAGTGCAGTTTGGGTTGAATTCCTCAGATAGGCGTGGCTAAACAAGAGTATCAAAAATGATTTTTGGCAAAAATTAGCAAAATTCTAAGTTCAAATTCTTTCCTATGTATAATAATGTGCAATTTGTACAAGTATGACCTGGAGTAGCACCCCTGGCATGTTGGGCAAACACGGAGCATTAGCCAGAGGAGTGCCAGTGGCAACATGCTCGACATTGCGGCCCCGTGCGGCTACTCTCCTCGCTCTGCGCGGCTGTCGACCATGAGTTTGACGGCGCGCAGGTGACGGAGATCTGGACCTCTCTGGGATCGGACTACGCTCCCGCTCCACATGCTGCGGCATTCTAGCTGACCCTGCTGCTCCACGACGGGTAAGACACGGCGGTGGTACACTCTCTTCACCACGCGAGTGCTGTTCTGCCGATCCTGCGCTCAAATCGGAGCGGTCGACATGTCCGACAGTTGGGTCGACGGTTACGACATCATAATCCGCGTCTTCATCAAAATCAGAATCAACACCTTCTAATAAGGCTTCGTCCAGTTCGTTCTCTTCATCAGAGGACATAGGATTGTCGCTTGGGTCACTCCAGCTATCCTCAAACAAGCGCTTCATCTGCATCAAGCGACCTGCGTGCTGCCATGTCGGAAGTTACGGCGCAAGCAAACTTCGACTTTGATTTCCTGAAATTTTTCAAATGGCAACTAGCCCCAGCGACCCGTGTATTATCCTCTACATAGCATAGGCTGTGTGCACGTGAATTTTCATGTGGATCGGGTGATCCGCGTAGCTTCCAGGTCGCTTTGAACATGCGTGGGTTGAACCGTACACAGGTGTACGGTTCAAGTATGGGCGAAAGGACAAAGGGTTAAGGCAGTAGCCAAAGTGCCTGACATTGAACAGGGAAGTACGTGCACAAATACTACAAGCCCCGGCGCAGCAGCAGCAGCAGCACACACTTACAAAAGTTGGTCCAAACCAGAAGTTGCGCTCGATCTCTCGCTCCACAGACACAGAGCCACCGGTAACTGCGGCAACCTGAGTTTCAGAAATAAAAGCATCGCAAAAAAAAGACGGAAAAGCACTAGCTTTAAACATCAATCAGACAGAGAGACAGTGGGAGGACATAGCGAGAAGACAATGCATCATTCCTTGTGCACTACAGCATTATTATTATTACGCACACACTCATGGCCAAGGCCAATCAAGGAGGAGGTGAGGGCGATTATAGCCAGCCATGGCAAAAAGAGAAGAAAGAAAAACAAGTGCAAATCAGAGCATGGTCACTGTTAGACTTCCCTGTTCTGCACACGATGTGATACCCAAACTACAGGAACACGTTCGGTGTGTCTTACTGAAGTACTTACATTCGTTGTCTCCACTTTGTTACCAACACCGACGGGTGCAAATCCAAATTGTGCCAGAGAAATAATCAGCACGAGAATGTGTACAGTGGATGCCCAGTACATGAAGTATGGCCTGATGCACATATGGCATGTCACACGCACACACGCACACGCACACGCACACACACACACACACACACACACACACATGTACAAACGCATACACATGCAGCAATATATACACACATACACACACGTACACACACACACATGACCACACATGAACACATAATTGTAGTACATACAAGTCATCAGGCAATGGACAGCCGAAAAATTCGTTGCTACTCTAAGTTTTGTGCGAAAGCACCCATCAGATATTTTCATAATGAAACACAGTAGAATACACCAAGTAAATAGTCTACACTGGAACCAGTCTACACTTTTCACAAAGTGTTGCTTTGCTGATGGTGTTCTATGGCTATGTGTGGTTGATGCAATATAATGAAGGTGGATAGAAATCAAACATAACCTACATGCATGTTAGGTGCTAGTCTGGCAGCTGTTCTTTCTCTACCAGCAACAAGGTTTACATAGCCTGACTTCCCATGCAGATCTTGACTAAGCAGACAAGCAATACACATCTTAAAAATCAACTCCCCGGCTCTGATGAAGAGTGCAGCTGGTTCAGCACAGAAGGCTTACCGGTAGCTGTACACATCGCTGAGTTTGTCAGCCGTGGCAGAGTCAATTGTTCCTGGCTTGTACCTACGGCCGAGAATGAATGAGATCAGGCCAAAGTTGGTCTTGGAGCGGTCTGATTGCCGGGCTGGTTTCTCCTGCTCAATGGTGCGATGTCCGCGGCGAGCATTACCATCTGTGGCTTGACGCTCCGCCGCACGCTCTGTGAACACATCTTTCCTGTTACAGAAGAAGAACAAAACCCACACGAAGAGTCAGAAGTAACCACGGGTTCCATAGCTGAAAAGCCAGATCAAATTAACGAGATAGCTACGCTGGAATGCTTTCAAAGTAACCCACGGCACTTCCGACGCACCTACAGGCTTTTTATCTCTGTCTAAACGTCGTCCTTTAGCCGATGGGTGACAGCTATGGTTCTGAAGGCTTCTCTATCCTGCGTCACGCAGCACAGTTCTCCACATGGTCAGCAATTGTCCAGTCAATGCCATGATGTTAGTCGCCGAGATATGCAGTAGGGGTCTAAACTCGGACCACCTACCGTATGGGGAACTCTAACACAAGGCACGCACACAAGGCACGCACACAAGGATTTAGGGTGACGCACCAAGACACCATAGGCTCAGCCATCGTCTCCTCCCAAGCCTTGAACCTTCTGTCAGTTTGGGTTTCACATAGCTTTACTAGTACTATTATGGTTACAAAACTTACAGAGGCCTGGCCAAACTGGACGACATCAGTTCAGGCCCGTCGGTCTCATCCTCACCATCCGCCGAGAAGGAAAGCGGATACGAGCGGCTGTCAAAGAACGTCAGCTCCTCCGGTTCCTCGTCTTCCTCCTGTGCAGTAGAATGACCATGCTAACACGTTAGTGTACGCAAATGAAGTAGAGGCTCTGCAAGAAAGAAGCACAGTTGCACTGCGATATTATGCGATCTCATCTTACACTGCACTGGCGTATAAGTAGCTGCCTCCTTAGCGCAGTAGGCAGCGCGTCAGTCTCATAATCTGAAGGTCGTGAGTTCGATCCTCACAGGGGGCACGATTTTTTTATTTTTTTTATTCAGAAGTTTGAGGGAGTTGAAAACTGGAAACATCTGATGAAAAAATTCAAGAAATTGACTGTCACCACCAAGACTCGAACCAGGGACCCTCGCTTATGGCCAGCTATGCTCTTTAAAGCTATGGTATGGTCAAGTTAATTTTTCCTAACTTATCATTCTCTCCTCCACTCAAACACTGTGTCAAAACAGCATGAACAAATCCGGTGGCTATCAGAAGCAGAGTACAAGGGACTAGCAATAATGTTTCTGTTCCTCTGAGTATCCCCCTCCCCCCCCCCCCCCCATCACGATAGAAGATATTACGGTATCACATCGGCTCAAATGTGTAATCAGTACTCAGTTGAAATAGGCAGCCCACGAGACGATCTTTCCACACACAATGCCGAGTACATGTCAGGGTCAAGTTCTAGCCAGGTAAATAGTAGGGGGGGGGGGGGGGAACAGTTACTCTAATTTCAGAAATTTTCAGTGCTCAATATATTCGGTATGAGGGCAAAAGGACAGGTTAGTTGAACAGAAATTCCAGGTACAGAAAAGCAGTTCCCTATTGGATTATGTGTGTTGGCGTTTGTTCGGTGTATTGAAAATTTAGGTATGAAACAGATGCACCAAAAGTACCGAAAATAAAAGTACACCGAAAATTAGTGAAATTACAGTTCCCCGTAACCCATTTTTCCATTTTCAAAATAACTGTCTTACAATGCGAAATGCAACGTACAGGGCGAACACCTGACTTCACCCCAGACAAATGTGCCTTTATGAACCCTGTAGTACTGTCTATCAACTGCATTTTCGTTGAATTGCATGAAAAAACACAAAAATCGGAAAATGAGTACGTGGCGGCACTTTTTCACAAGGGGGGGGGGGGGGGGGTGGGCACAAACAGAGTGGGGGGGGGGGGGGGGGTGCTACCCCCTTTGGCTAGAACCCTGCATGTACATGAATACGTTACCTCAGATACAGCTCCGTCGGCACTGTCTCTTGACTTGATATCCTCCACAAGTGTCTGGAACTGCTCAACAATGTTGTCTCCGAATGCTCTGACCTGGTGACAAGCGGTAAAGCAGTAACACATCACAATGTCATGGCAAAGCTTGCACAAGTGCTTTCTATCAGCAAGGCCCAGCATGCCTCTTTTGTCAGGCATGATTAAGTGTGTGTGTGTCTGTGGGGGGGGGGGGGGGGTCAACCTCCTAGCCTAGACCGTTCCTATCTTCATGTACTACAGTCCATGCACGGTGGTTGAGTCACCGTGTATACATTGGTATGCTGTGCTTGGTGAAATTCTAGCTTGGTCGTTCTTTGGCGCCCGATAATACTGTAATTAAACATGTCACGGCGGTGACCACATAAATTGAGATTATATAGTAAAGGGGGTGCGGTCATACAGCTATTGAGGTTATGATAATAACGAGGATGATGTGCGCGATAGTATTGCAGGTGCAAGGTGGATACCCGCAGTCAAATCTCAGTGCCCTCGACTGACCCACGTGGTGGCATGCAAGAGCGGCATGACTCACGAGCGGGGCCCCCAGGCTCTTCATGTGACTACACAAGACACCCTGGGCATGAGCTAGCAATATACATGGGTATTGCAAGTGAGCCGGCTAAAGGGCAAGCCAGCCAGTGACGCAGCAGACCAGCACCAGCAGCCATAACCAACCGCGACAGACTCACCTGCACAGCTCGGTTCTTTCTCCAGATATTCAGCTAGGCAGGAGGAGATTGCGTAAAACAAAACAACAACAGACATACATTCTCTGCTCTTGCCAAACAGTGTACTGCCACGCAGTCTATAACGTTGAAGTGCTGTACCCTGTAAAGCGTCGCGGATGTCTTTATGATGCTAGTCTGGGAGTTGGAGAGGTGGGGTGTCCACAGTGACGTAATGATCAACACAATGATGAACGGTGAGCATGGATACTGGTGGATCAATGGTGTCTGGTCGAACATGCATGTATCTTGGCGCTCCAACCCAATACCAAGACCCCATACACCAGTCAAGGCTGTGGAAAGACAGAAATAGGTGATAACAGAACAAGATGAATACCATTCTGAGCAGTCTGACTCACTCGATGTCCGATATACTCCAGAAACTCCCAGAACATGACCCACACATGTGCTTTCGATGGCGGATTCGGCCTGCACAGTTGAAAACATCAAGGTCAGCGATTATAGGATACTGATAGCTGGACTACACCATTGTTGATGAACTACATGAAATGGAAACAAACTTGTGGCTGACAGCAATATTTGAACTTGCCCACTCATCGTCCATAGTCACGTTTTTTAAATATTAATTAATGCTGTTGAAACTGAGCTGACAAAAATACTGGAAATAGCATGTACTAGTTATACCAAGCTTACGGTTTACAAAAAGGTTATTACAATCGAAACAGTTTGAACTGGATGTCGAATTTATCTGTGGCGGGCCAATTCAAAATGCATGATGTTTTTATAATGTCAATATCTCATTTCATGCTGCTCACCTGCACAGTTCCCGGTACTCAAAGCTTCTTCCCGTGGAATGCGCCGGGTCTAGGTGTAGCCGCTCTTGGTCTTGTGTCTTCACCTTCCAGCGGAAGCAGACTGTATCCACCTCGTCAGTCTCGTAGTCGCGCAGTTGGGGTACGTGTTCCCGCTTTAGATAGCCCTGTAAGTAGGTTATATTCCCATGTTATAAAGAAGATGAATACATAAATCAGCGTGTTCACTGTGCAGCAAAATGAGCATCAAGCATACAGCTACATGTATATAACACTGAATGCAAACTGCACATCCCTCACACTGCACATTCCTCACTTACACCACAGATATACACATTCCTCAGTATTTTTTTTCTACAAAATCCACATATCTCCAGACACTGGGGTGAATGATGGAGTGTGGTGGTGGGGCCCATTAAGCTCCGCCAGTTACACAACAGATATACACTGCACATTCCTCACTTACACCACAGATATACATGTATGTGCATACCTGAAGAGCAAGTGCATGGCGGATTCTCCAGCTCTTCAGCTCCGCTTGGTCCTCATCTACGCCGAAGAACCGAGCCAATCGCTCCCAGAAAGATCTGCGGATGACGAAGGCACGAATACACCGTACAAGCACATGTTGTTACTAAAACTACTTAAACAAGTGATTCAAAAGTTCACTATTATCTTTTCCAAGGTGTGACAATGGGGCTGGAACATGACCTGCTGTTTCCCTTTGGTTTGGAGTACCACGTTGGGTGTTTGCTTTCAAGTTACCATAGTTACCATAACCCATAGTTACCATAGCCCATAGTTACCATAGCTACCATAGTTACCATAGCCCATAGTCACCATAGCGTTAGGAGAGAAAATGAGTAATAGTCGGGTGACCGAATTTCCCGAAATTCTCTGCGAAGTCCAAGCTCGAAATTGCCACATCGTCAGCAACCATTTTTTCTGTGTTGGCTTCAGTACACATTGCATGCAGATGTACATCCTCGTCAATACGCATGTCAGACTAGTTCTCGTCCGTTGTAGATCACATACCATACTCGTGCGATTAGTGCCCCTGGGGCACTATTTTTTTTTTATGCTGGTACATTTCCGTCATCCAGCACAAAACATAGAAGGCGAAGAAAAACAGGGTCTAAAGTTTACTGTAAACTATGACGACTCAACAGAAATGGCAACAAGAACTGCGATCCTGAAATCACCAGTGCAATGAGATGGACAAGAACATAAGCAAAAGAACACCAAACTAGCCCATGTGCTTGGTTACAAGCGGGGGGGGGGGGGGGGGGGGGGGAAGCACAGCTCAAGAGAGGACTTTGTTAAAAAAATTCACAGTGACAGGCTCTTAGAGACTGGGGCACTATTCGAGACAGGGCACTATTCCAGAGAGGGCTCTAATCGCACGAGTACAGTATAGACACTGAATCACACAATCAGCCCACCACCCACACACGCCGCCCACATACACACAACCCCGTGTATTGTGCAATTTCAAGTAACTTTGACACACATGTAAGAAGGCATAGTTGCCTGTTTGTGATGCGACTTTAAATAAAGTACAACAATGACGACGACAACAATGCCCATCTCACGTGCCTTCAAATTTTGAAACGACGTACACACCTACGCACAATACTACCAATCAAAAGGCAATAGTTAATCCGCTCACTTTGGCGGAGGCGGCGGGTCTGGGAAACCCATTATTCGGCGGACGGACTGTTGACTGTTGTTTCTCAATCGCAGGAAGTGATTCTTCAGCGCATCCGTACTGCTGACCTCAATAACCTAGCGACAACAGAAGGACAACGGTGTGCGGTTGAGTTTAGAAGCAAGATAGCCAGACATTTTCTATACTAACACACGTGGCGACAAAGTCAGTTGAAAATCCGATGAGGCCCTTCGGACCATTACTTCTCAAATCGGTACACCGTGATATTGTGCCGAAACAAAACAATGTCAATTTGTACAGCTTTGTTGGCAGTGACGTGGTGATAAAATCTGCACTAGTTGGAACTGATGGCGCAGATTGCACAAAGCATAAGAGCACTGTAACAATCACAAGGAGGCAGGCAAAAGCCTCATCAAACTAGCTTTGTCGCTACATGTGGTAGTATGTTTCACTGGGATAAATCCCTCTGGCGGTGTTTCAAGGTGAGACCAACGGTGACTTATTGGGATCATGTGTGAGAAATGTTTGAATCGATGATGAACAGGCGAAACCCAGGTCACATTCAGTTCGTACGGAAATGGACACGTGGAGGTGAAAGAAGCACTTGTACGGCGCTCAACTTCATGCCTGACACTCGTGTTAAAAAACAAGCTTCAGAATCGCTCAAAGCGCTGGTGGAGGCGAACCTGCAACATTTCGTATACTTTTCAATGTGCGGCCTGCCTGTTCACCACAATCTCGGGATGATCGCCGCATCGCGTGTCCTGGAAACAGTTCTATTCATGTTTTTACTGTTGAATTCCCCAAAACCGTATCATGCAATAAAGTATATACTGCTACATGTGCAGGACATTATCAACATCATCATCATCATCATCATGCAATAACTGGCCACGTTTAAATGTTACTGTACATTGTAATTTTGAATCATGAGCCACTGAGCTTCAACGAATGACCTACATGTACTTGCATGCAAATGTGGATCCAAGTATTAGTTAGTTCCAATGAACACCGTCATGTGCACACTGTGCGTTCACGTGCTTGCGTTCAGTTTGCCTTGACTAAGACTCAAGACACTAACAGAGCACCTGTGTAATCAATGGAGCATGTACAGACTTTCTTACTCGAGTCTCGCCATCGACCTCATCTTCTCCGCGACTTCCGTCGTGTGTCGCAGCACTGAGCGGCTCCATGTTGTTGTCACTGCTCCTTCTGCTAGTGCTCCTGCAGCCTGGCGGCACTGGGGTCCGTTGCTGCTCGGGCTCGGCGGCCCAGGCAACACGACGGACAGCGGACTTGCCTGCAACTGCTAGACCGCTACCCTAGACACGGACAAGACACAGCGTTCAGTCAGCTCTTGATCTTGTGTAGCAGAAAATTTCTGGACTGCATGCCGATAAAAATTTCCTACTGATTGACAACTCTGTGCACCTCCACCACTAAAACTCCGGACAGCAAAATTATGAGTGAGTTTTTAGTGCTGAAAACTCCTCATCATGCATGAACTCAGGTCAGGATGAAGATTGTTCCGCGGATCTGGCCCATGCCATGGCGCCATGGCCCAGAGCTAGAGTCTTACCTACAAAAGTGCAGTCTTGAAAAAGAGCATTTTTTGCTATACGGCGGAACTCACCGATTTCAGGGGCGAAGCCACGTTGTAAAGACGATACCTCACTCAGTCATCGGGTCATCTAGCTTGCCATTTGCGTTTCGACACACTGCGTCGAGGAAGCCTGCAGAAGCTCGCGGGCTTCAGAAAATTCTGATGTTCAATTCATGCTATTTCGAAGGTAAATTGCTGATCTACTAGTACTGCTACAGTACTACATAACTGTGTTACCGTTACTGCTAATACAGTACTACTGACTGTCAGTAGGGAAAGAAGTGGCACAACAGAGGTACTGAGGTCTATCTATGCCTATGGGGCTGTCGGGCACCGCCACCACGGTGCCGATCTGCAGGAGACCTACCACCACTCGTAGTGCCAGTGGCAGTGGCGCGGACTAATGCCGGAGTAGGCATACACTGTCACAGCTGTCAATGACTCGAATGAGCATCGCTAGCTTGCCTTGCAAGCTTGTGCAACCGGCCATCCCGGTGCCCCTACCACTTGCCGGGATCTAGACTTCTACTTTCTAGTAGGAGTGCATGACTCTTTTGTGTACGGTAAGACCAGACTACAATTTACAAAGGCACATAGTGACATACTATAGTAACTTACTGAGTGACACACAAGACTACAATAGTCACTCTTACTTGGAGGATTGCAAATTATTGAAAATAATAGTTATGATCTGCCATAGGCTCATTAGTCAAAAAGGCGATCGGAAACACACACAAGCCTGAACACACTGCTCATAATTATCATTTCTTGCTAGTATCATTGGCAAGGCCGTCATGATATCAGCCAGAGCACATAACCCCTGGGGTTATGCCCCCTGGTGTTATGAACGCTTAATACCCGTATGTGCAGTGCAACACTAGTAAGTACTAGTATACAAGAGTGTGTGTGTGTGTGGGGGGGGGGGGGGGGCTGTTGGGATAATACAGTGTATTCGGATGATTGGAGTTATGATCGCCCTGCCGTTTCCCTCCGTAATGGGCATGCTTCAACTGCAATACAGTATGTCTAGAACTAATTCCGGGGAGGGTATGCGGATACAGAACACCAGGACACAACAGTTCACCTATTCATAGTATTCAAGAGATTCTTATCTTCTACTTTCATATCGGATTAATACACGATTGTACTTTAAATAGTATGTGTAAATCATAATAATTAATATGCATATTGCCACAGACTCCTACTTTGCAAGTAGTTTGTTTTGAATGTGACGATGGTAACTATGGCAATGAAAACATTCCAAACGATATCTGCAAGAGGAACTATGCTTACGTGCTGCGGCAGAATGTAAGAAGTGGACGTCAATTTAAACTAAAAGATATTGAAAATATGGTTATTTGCCGAACGAGACTCAATAAAAATGTGTTGACGAGTATGCAGTGGCATGTGTACTGCATCTGTTACATTCAATGTCTTAGGGCAGAGTATTTGTGAGCTACAATTGAGGCCTAATGATGAAAAGAATATCAAAATGCCAGTGCTTGCTTAATGAATGGAGAAATATCTGCTGAGGTAGTTACTGGTGGCTGAATCAGCAGCTGCTCAGGGAGATTGGTCCTTGGCGAATGATACGCAGAGGCGTGCAACCTCGGAAGATGCCAGTGTGCCGGTTCCACTGCCATGTAGAATGCGAACACCGTCCGACGACACTACTGCTGAAAGACCAGCCCCATTTGTGGCACGAACCGAAGCAAATACGATATCGTCCGGCTGACTGAGTGCTGTGGAAGCCACTTCGGCAGAGAGCTGGGATCCCACCGATGTCCACGGCTGTATGTTGTCCATCCCTGGTTGAGTGCCGATTGCCCAGTGGTAATCTGTTATGTAACTTTCCTGGTCCACAAATCCGCTCCACTGAGCAACCAATGGCTGTGAGGCATCTTGGCAGTCAGCATCCGACATTCCACCGCCGTCAATAACGTGTCCCACATCTGGTGGTGTATTGTCGATGTGCATTGCCGTTGAGGTGGTCAAGGAATACAATCCCGCCGCATTGGTTACTTTGACAATAGCATAGACTATGGAGAGAGATGAGTGCAGGCCTTGGTGACGGTAGACTGTTGCGAGTCCAGTAGGTTGCCACGGCAGTACATCACATTGCTCTGGTTGACTACCAATGCATACACTGTAGTCTGCTATCGGACTGTCCGGGTCTTCAGCCGTGGACCACGTGATGGCTATGGTTGTGTTCTCGTTGACAAACTGCACATCTTGTCCTGCAGCCTTGTTGTTCAATGTTACTGTCACTGTCCCTGGTGCTGTTGTATCCACGGTGATGCCATCCGAAGTAAACCAAGCCAGTTTACGTGCGGCATTCTCTGCTCGCACTGTAGTGAAGTATGACACACTGCTGACAGGAACGCAGCGAGGAGGATCGCACCAGGCGGACGTGTTCAGTCCAATAGCAGTGTATGGCAATATCTGTGTGCCGCCTGGGTTCGTTCCTATAGCCCAGTAGAACTCAATGATGTCACTATCTGGGTCCTGGATGCTCTCCCAGTGGGCCTGGAGGCGAGTACTATCGCTGGTGAAGTTTTCATCCTTGCTACCGACTGGACCGTCCAGCACTGTGCCAATGGATGGCGGTGTGGTATCATAGACAATTGGCTCGGTTGTGACTTGAGAGGAGAGGCCAACCCGGTTGCTTGCTGAAATTGTTGCAGAATATACTTCGCCGTCGCTGAGATTTGCAATCGGAATGGTGAAGGTAGTGTTCAGCTGCGTTACACGACTACTATGCAGTGTCATGTCGGTAGCATTATCCACTACAGTGATATCAAAGTGGGTGATGTGCGACTCAGGGTCGTCAAACCCACTGCATATCACCAACAGAGCATCCTCTCCTAGAATTGTCTCAGTCCAGCCTAGCTGTACAGTTCCCGTCACTGGGAGTGTCGTATCGAGGACAAATCCACTCGACATGTTGCTTGAAGCCAGTCCAGCCTTATTGATGCATTCAACACGAGTGAACATTTTCTTTCCCACAGGAAGGGTGATGTTGGGTGCCAGCGGAGATAGTGATTCAAGAACTGCAGACCTTGACCAAAG
The DNA here is from genome assembly GCF_964019385.1 of Sycon ciliatum. Lineage (NCBI taxonomy): Eukaryota > Metazoa > Porifera > Calcarea > Leucosolenida > Sycettidae > Sycon > Sycon ciliatum. The sequence goes on along the minus strand of NC_088643.1, from coordinate 76,887,566 downwards.
AGGTGTTTTGTCTTCGGCTAGGATAGACACGGAGCAGTCCCGAATGCTGGATTGTTGGTCCACAAAGCCACTCCAATAGATCAGTGGTGAGATATCTCCAGCCATGTACTGTACCGACGATGTTGGTGTGTCTGTTCCTTCCTGTACACTGCCCTTGTTGGGGGGCGATGTGTCCAGGGTGATTCCATCAGATGACACAGATGTCACCAGGCCTGCCTTGTTTCTTGCTCTCACTGTGATGTAGTAGGTCACACCGGCCGACATGATGCACGTGTGGCATGTTGCCCGCGTGGCCGACCCAACAGACCGGCATGTCATGAAGTTCTGCTTGAACTTCGCCAGGCCGATGCACCACTGGTAGGTGACAGAGGTCTCGGCGTCACTGAAGCCGTTCCATGATGCTGATATGCTCTCCGGTGTGGAGATGAAATCCATGTCCATTGATGTACTTTTCCCATCTTGTACCAATCCTGCCGTCGGTGGAGTGGTATCAATAGTTGTTTTGCAAGTCACTGTTGACAGCATGCCTGCAGAATTACTAGCTTCCAGTATTATGTTGTAGTGTTCACCGTTGACAAGGTTCAGTCCTGTAGCACTCAGCTGACTCTGATCTGAGTCAATGCCACCTGTTGTCCAGGACAAGATATCATCTATATCCTGGTGACCTACAGCCCAGCGCAGACTTACGGCCGTTTGGCTGTCAAAGACGCCTGACCAAACTGCATTGATCTGAGTTGTATTACTGGTGTAGGCATCGCACTTCAGTGTGCCGTCCACCGGTTTGCTAACATCAATATCCAACGTCTTGGTAACACTTAGACTGACGCGGTTTTTACACATCACATCGACGCTCAGCGATGTTGCTGAGTCTTGCTGGGTGATGATGGCAGGTAGAAGAACGTCAAACGTGCAATTTTGACATTGACAGCCAGTAGATCCTTCTGAAAGTAGTGCAGAGTTGTTCTTCAGCAGCCATGTACATTGCTCAATGCCCGCCTCATTATCCATGAACTTCTCACAACCAATAGTGATTGTCTTGCTTCCAGCAGCTTCCTTTGCAACGTACACTCTTCCGGCAATAGGTGCAGAGCTGTCCACCGTGATTGTGCTGGTGGACATGTGAGTGGTAAGGTTAGCGTTGTTGATGGCGCGGACTGCAATGTAGTACTTTTCGCCAGACTTGATGCTGCAGTTAGAGCATGTTGCGTTCATTACATCTCCAATGAAGGTATTATCCAACACTTGGCAGCCACCAGGACTGACACCGATGGACCATTCGTACCCACGGATACCGCTAACAGAGTCGGTAGCTGCTGCCCACTGTGCAGACAGTGCGCTATCAGTTAGGTCAAAATCCACCTTGACCGAACTGGCAACAACCGGAGGTGTTGTGTCCACGGTGAAGGCCTGTGATGTCATCGTCTTGGTAGAGCCCGCTCCGTTCTTACAGATGAGAGTGATGATGTACGTCCCTCCCTCTGTCATGCGGATAGTGTCCGATCTAGCTTGGAGGCTGACGCCAGCACTGGTGCTAGCCTGGGTACTGTAGAGACTGGCTGGCGTTCCAACACCCCAGTGGTAGTCAGTGATTTCTGAATCTCGATCAATGCATGGAGCCCAGGTGAAGTCCAGCTCTGATGACTTGGGCCAGTACTGTGCAATGTTGATGTGGCCAATCATGGGTGGACTTGAGTCAAACAATGCAGGCACAGCTGACGTACTGGAGGCGACTGCTCCAACGCCGTTTCTGCACATTACACGGCATTGATATTGCTTGCCATCCTGCAGGGGAACAGACACTGGAACGTTTCCTGATGTAGTGTTGATGCTCTGAAGCTGCAGAACTCCGTGGATGGTACCGGAGGCGAAGTCTAGGATCTCGGCTGTGCAGTTTGTTACACCGCTCTCATGATCGGTTGGTTTGCCCCAGGAGCATGGTACCTTGCCTGCAGTCCGGAAGAACTTGGCCGAAGTGTCACCCAAACCGATGGTCACTTCCTGCATGACGGGTGGTGTTCCGTCAAACCAAACTGGATCTGTGCACACGCTCTTGGAGAGGCCAGCACGGTTTCGAGCCACGACGGTGCCGTAGAATGCCTGCCCTGTGATAGATGTCAGAGTGCGCTGTGCACTTGTCGTTCCATTGGCCTCGTTGAAGTAACCGAACATTTGATTGCCATTGCAGGATACTCCCATGGCCCAGCGATAGTACCATACTGAGCTTTCCTGATCCACGACACCGGGCCAAGAAAGTGTGGCACGTGTGCCCTTCAATTCCAGTTTGGGCTTGTATTGGAATACAGGCGGTGTGTTGTCGATGATGATACCGGCACTGCGACTAGTTTCGGTTGATCCAGCGTTGTTCACTGCTGCCACTGTAACTATGTATGAAGTGCCGCTGACAAGGGCCAAGTTTGAAACGATCGTCGACAGCTTTAGACCGACAGAGTAGTAATTACGAATGGCAGTGGCATCGCCGTGTGTTCCAACGGCCACCTTGAACTCGGCGATGTCGCTGTGAACGTCTTCAAATGCTGACCATTGTGCTTTCAGTTCAGTTGTGCTAGATTGGTATAGCTGACCTTTGAGACCTTCACCAGTCAGAATGATACCTTTGGTTGGCGCGGTGACATCAACCAGGCTGCCATCTGTTGTGAAGCACTTGGATAGCTTTGCCCTGTTCACGTAGCACACGGTCAAGTGATACTCCGTCAGATCGGTCAGCTTGAAGCCCGTCAGCGTGTAGGAAAGCAGCGCTTTATCAATGCTCACCGGTGCGCGTACGTCAAGCGCCGATGGACGTGTGCCAGCACCGATGGTGATATGAGACATTCCTGACTGCGCATCGGCGGAGGCTGACCAAGATGCTGTGAGCGTTGAGTTGCTGTCTTGGTGGTCAATGTCGTCGCTCAGTGTCGGACCGTCAACGACAAGGAAATCGTCGGGTGGCGTGATGTCAACAAGGACGCCATTCGACCAGGCCGTGGACATCAGACCGGCTTTGTTTACGACCCTGACCTGCATGCAGTATTTCACACCTGTAGTGACAGACACTGCCACTTCACTCCGCGTTGCCGTGCCAGCATCAATGTCACTAGAATGAAGGAGAATGGTGCGCCCGCAGTAGGCATAGTTCCAGAAGTAACCCTTTATGCCGCTCTGGGAGTCTGAGAAACCGCTCCAGCGCAGGGAGAACTTGGTGTTGCTAGCCGTAAAGTCGATGTCATCGAGCGAGCCACAGTTATCAACGCACAGGTCAAAGATACTGCCAACCACAGGTGGACTCGTGTCTACTGTGACTCCATCGCTGGACACAGTTGTAGTCAAACCGGATCTGCTAGTGCACTTGATGACAGAATAGTACTTTGTGCCGCTGTTCAGCTTCAAGGATGACTTTGTCCCCATACTTGCTAGACCGTAGCTTTGCATGGCAATGACATCCGATTGGCCAGGAGCAGTTCCGATTCCCCACGAGTACGAGAGTATGCCACTTAGTGCTGTGAAGCCCTGCCATCTGGTCTTCAGACGGGCAGCGTCGCTCTGGTAATCAATGTCAATAAGCGATCCTCCGCTAGGATCGATGTCCAGTACTGTTCCAGCTGCAGGTGGTACTGCATCGATTGTCAAACCATCTGAGCATTTCTCTGCTTTGTTGCCTGCTCGATCCACAGCGTTGACGCAGGCCATGTAAATTGTACCGTGAACCATGTTCAATCCGGTCGTCGTACCTGATGTTGCTTTTCCAGCATTCAGAACATTGCCCAGGCGCACCTTTCCTGTCTTCTTGTAGACGGCCCACTCATAATGGTCAATGCCCGTGTCCACGTCCTTGAAACTGTTCCAGTTTGCGCTGAAAGTCGTCTTACTACTTTGATACATCAAATCCCCGGTCAGACCGTCATTCACTGTGCCCACTACCGGTGGTGTTGCATCGACGCGGAACGACTTGCGCACTTCAGACGACAGTCCAGCATTGTTGGTGACTCGTATCAGCAAGTTGTACACATGGTTGTCGATCAGTCGGGTGGGCAGGGTGATCTTATCAGCCGGTTGTGTTATGGTTGTAGTGCATGGGAACGATGCACAGCTGAACGGCTTGTATCCTTGAGTTGAACACACAGTCGGGGCTGCTGTAGTGTCGCAGAGCCACCACACCAGTGATTTCAGGTGACTTTGTGGATCGCTCGTGTGGACAAGTTTAAAGTCCAAGCTTCGTGTGGCTTTGTTTTGCACCTGAGCTCCAGTGGTGTCTGAGAGAAGTACCGGCAGGTTCGGGAATGACAGCTGTCCTGCATTCGGTGGTGAATTATCAGGTGTGACCCCATTGGATGTTAACCGAGTTGTGACGCCAGCGCGACTGGTCACATCCAAAGAAGAATAGTACTTTGTGCCGCTCTGTAGGTTCAATCCCGCTACACTGCACACACCCTTTGACAAGTCTGCTAAAGTGCATGCGGAGCGAGACACAATGTCATCGCCTCCAGACGAAGTACCAATGGACATCTTGTAGCTGTTCAGGTCAATTCCGCTCTCCGCATCCCGCAGGTCTGCTATGTTCCAGTGAATCCAGAGTTGATTAGTAATTGCCTGATAGTCTACATCCGCAAACAATGGAGTGGAAACTGGTTTGTTTCCATCATAGAGCTGTCCGCTGAGTGTGGGTCCAGTTGTATCAACAAGTACAGGCAGCGAGTAGGTGGTGAGTGTATTTCCACGAACATTACTGGCTGAAACCTGCAGCCTGTATACGTTATTCTGCAGGAAGCTTGTGCTGATTGGTATAGTTGTTGGTGAGTTGCTGGAGGATTTCGCATTAAAGTTTTTGATCAAATTTCCGCCAGATGGGATGGCAAAGCTAGTTTGCATATGGTAGAGAGTTACCGAATAGGTCACATCACCACATGGCACTGTGTATCCAGTAAGAAACATGTCCATCGATGCTGAACTTGCCAAGTAGACACCCGATATTGAGCCCAAGTTGAAGTGGTTAATTGGACCGGCTCCAAGACTAGTTATTGTACCAGTGGCCCGTAGTGCGATTGAACCAGTGACAATTGGTGTAGCAGTGAGAGGTTTTAGTGTCGTCACAGGGCACGCAGCTAGGGTGCCAGTGCATTTGGTATCAGGGTGATCACACGCATCTTGGTTGCGGTAGCATACCACCGACGAGCTCTTGTAAGCGGGTACACAATTGTGTGGAGGTGCATTGCCATTGCATGTGTTCGTATCCATACACGGACCTCCAATGGGACACGTGTAGGCTTTGCCAGCGCATGTGCCGGTCTTGCATTCATCCTGGTACGTGCACTGGTTACCGTCAGTGCATGTTGTGCCGTCCGGTATCCGCGTCCAACCGGTCGGATTAGCGCCGTAGTTGCAGTGGTCGCATTGACGGCCAGGCTGCAGTGCCCGGTCTGCATAGCACTTTCCGCCTATGTAGCAACCGCACTTGCCGCCGATTTCACAGCCGCGCACATTGACACAAGTTCCACCGGCGCTGCAGTCCTGGCATGGTGATGCACACTCGTGCTTGTAGTTATAGCCTGGTTGGCATTGACCGTTAGCGTCACACTGGTCGTTGCGAGTACAGTCATTGCCGTCCGAACAACGTGTTCCTGTTGGTCTGTTTGTCCATGAGCTGGCACCAGTAGCCCATGATGTTGGCGCATTGCAGTACTGCACAGGGAACAGAAAACACAGCACGGAATCAGCTCATAAGAAACCCTTCGACGACATTGAATTTTCGAGCACGGGAGAAGCAGATGTCCACTGGCCCAGCAGATTAACGATGAATTCAGCCGGTGACATTGCAGCTTCACTTCAGTACATTTCTGGCACACTGCTGCACTTAGAAGGGTGAACGTGCCTCATAGCTTTGTGTGATCAAAGAGACTGGAAACATTAGCAACCTCTTGTATTGGTGTCAATGATAACATAAATGTTGGTGCTTTTAAGTCCTCTCTATCATTGTCCCAGTACTTGTCGGGTCCCCAAACCGAGACGGACCTGCTAGGCGTGGACATTTCATTGCAGTCATAATCGTGTTTGGGAGCACTGTATCATTCCTCGGACATCGCTCAAATATGACATTCACCTTGGTCGGTTTTGCAGCGGGGTCTGATCAGGGCATGCGCAGGGCATGACGCAGGACCAATTGAGCTAAAACAGGAGAAAAGAATCTGGATGCACCAAGCGGGGCTATCCGATTGGCATGTGGCTTAGAGCCGTTTGATTCTAAGGAGAAACCAACCTCGTCAGTGACTCATTTTGAGCGTATGGAATTACGATAGTTTCAAAGTCAGAACACCCCTATAGGGGCTCTTTATCGGGTTTAGACTTGAAGGAACACATTCTGTGGCTAGCAATTACAATGGTGCATGCGAAGGATCCAAATCCAAGGATCTTGGATGTGCCGGGGAGGGTGCGTTCTTGTCGAAAAGTTGCTTACCTGGCATTGGGGAGAGTCTGGATTGGTAGCACCATGGCTGTAGCATTTTCCCTGGATCTTGCAATAGCCTTTCTTCACAGCACAGCCACTCCCAGTGCAATACTCGCAGGATGAGCATGTGAAACTAGTGCCGCGGCATACTCCACTGCTGCAGGTGTCATCCTTTGTGCAGGCATTGCCGTCATTGCACTTGGCTCCCGATTGTTTTTGCCATGCATTGCGAGTCGCAGTGCTTGCATCGCAATACTGCAGTAGAAACAGATGAACGGGCCAGAACAGAAGCAAAGTTATTCTTTTGTTGGATAAATAAATATTGCTACAGGTGCTCAAGCTCCAGCTCATCCACTTGATAGCATTGATACACCCTACACCAGCACTAACGCAAGTGCTCTCTGCGCTGCAAACATGCACAATTTGAACCAACTTTTATAGTCAGTAGTCATCAACACTCAAAATTGGTAAGGTGGCCTACATTGTATATCATACAAAAACAAGGTGGAGTAAATGTATGCCATATGCCGCGATAAAATCTTTGAATCTTACGCGTCATCAATTGTTGGCTTGGTGGCACTGAGTTTATGCTCGCTTGCAGGAATGCAAAAATTCATTTTGGACTCCCTACTCGATCTGAAAGTTGGAGCGTAACATGCAATCACATTAATCCAGGTGAATCTAGGTGTCACTATTTCCATGGTGGACGAACTTCAACTTGTATTGTGCAATTGTCGGCAACACCGCTGTCCATTGTTTTCGTCCTGCAGAGAAAGCGCTCCGTGCACGGCCTCTCCGGACGATGCAGACTCCTTCTCATGGTTTGAAATTCTCAGATGGTATGGGATGTCCAGACTACAAGACGATCGAGTCCGTGACGTTGTAGATCTCAGCTCCAAACCACTTCGATTCCTGAAGTCCAGTCACTTCGATATCGAGTCTCTTCAGCTCGTTACAACAGTATTGATCTTCCTGTCCTCTACTAGTCGATATCTAGTTCCTGTCCTCTACTAGTCCATATCTAGTTCCTGTCCTCTACTAGTCGATATCTAGTTCCTGTCCTCTACTAGTCAATATCTAGTTCCTGTCCTCTACTAGTCGATATCTAGTTCCTGTCCTCTACTAGTCAATATCTAGACGCAGCAGTTTCAATTGGGTGTCAGCATTCATGAGTGTTCTGACATTCCACGAAGCAAAATTTAGTACAGAATCGCTTCTACTGGGGGGGGGGGGGCAAGTTCTAAGTTCAAATGCGTCTACTGTGATTTCCGTTTCAGTCTAGTGCAGCTAAGTACCCTTTCACTTGGGCTGCACCAAAATACATGTGTGCCCAGGCCCCAGACAGCACCCTCTAAGGTGCAAAATTCTGGCAAAGCGTGCTCCTTTTCTCACCACCATTGCATCTGTTTGTGCATGGTGCCTAGGCGTGTTTTACTGCTTTAACCACCATTTCTCTATTGCTTTAAGATAGGGTGCATTGGAGTGTTCACATCACTACTTCCTCCGCGTCATTAAAATTGTCGCTTCCCAGAGCGATTTTTCGAAATTATTTTTGTCCACTCGAAGGGCAAAGAAATCAGCTAGAAATGGAGGCGGAGCATTTTCGACGCACCAAGCTTTAGTTTGTGACCCCCCGCTTCGCTGCACTTGCAACTAAGGTCAACGTCTTCACCAGAGTTTCAGGCAGACCCTTCAGCACTCAACAATACGCTGAACAAGACGCGCGTTCAAATTCAGGTCAAGAAACTTCGCTTTCAAGCGATCCATGCCTCCAGGTGGCAGGCGATGAAGGCAAGGTAGCATTTTTCAAGTACACTGTAACGACCTTCCAGCGGAATAGGGTAAGCAGTTCCGCAACTTCTTTCCTTGGCAAGCGCTTCGCTGATTTTGTTGGTGTTTTCGGACCTGCTACCTTCGCAGCAACATGTGCCACAAGTAGCGCATTTTAGAAATTTCAGACCACTTTGTTCTTGCCATCGTTAGCTTCAGCAGTTCGTATTCAGGAGAGATACCAGGATTCTTATACCCGAGCTTGCAGTCTTGACAAATGCCCATGCGAACGATGTGGGACTGCACGAACTCCAGAAAACGAAATGTGCTCTGGGGCGGAATAGTGCGGAGCGCGATGAATTTGCTTGGTGCGGAAGAGAGCTCCGACAAAGTCCGAGACCACCGCAGCGTCAGTGACAAGTAGACATTGCGCAGGAAGGGTCACACCAGTGTTCGAACGCAGAAAACAGTGATTCCGACAGTCTGACTAAGACGAGCCAAGTCACAAATATTGCGATGTGCGAAGCGACAATTTTAATGACGCGGAGGAAGTACATCAATATAATATGTACCCTAACTTTCTGCTCACTGTACATTCAGCCACTCTGGGGTGGCGATAGACATGGGGAAGTCGTGGTTCTGATGTCGCAGGGCCATTCGGCTACGGTAGGATTACACATGATCGCTAGGCACCGAGAGTGTCAGAAAGTGATATGAATAACAGGACTGGAATCTTACCCTGCAAGTGACAGTGTTGATGTAACCGTTATCCCAGCATTTTCTGTCAATGTCGCACTTGTTCAGATGACTGTTGCAGCCCGTGGCTTGGGCCAGTGTAGGGCAGCCATAACCACGATCAGCATTGCGGGATACGTAGCGGTAACGAGAGCGCGTGCCTGGATAGCAGCTGTTCGTGCACGAACTCCAATTATTCCACCCATTGACAAGACAGTCAACTGCAGCAAGCAACACAAATACCGTACTCACTTGATTAGAAGCTCCTCTCGAGTAAAAGCCCCTCTCTGTGAACAATAGCCCCCCCCCCCCCTACAAGGACTGTTTGAAAATATACAAGCCCCTCTCGAATAGAACCCCGGATTACTATTCGCAAAGCATGGGGTGACCAGGTAGTGCCATGTATGAAGGTCAAGTGTGCAAAAAACATCTCGTGCATGTTCATATTGGTACATGTCCTGGTCGACGTAGTGTGTGCAAACTAACTCGGGGCCGAGTTGCTGTGAATATGAAAGTTTTAGAGATGTGATTGGAATACTGATATGAAATGAAACAATAAAAGCCCCTCTCGAATAGAAGCCCCTCTTGAATAGAAGCCTCCTCAAAATTGGTATTGAAAAAATAGAAGCCCCCGACTTCTAGTCGACTGAGACGGTATGCCCGGTATGTCTGAGCATTGGTGGTATGCACAACGGATGATAGCCCCGAGAAGGATAATGAAAACTAACGGGTGAAGAAACAAACACACACATGTATGTGTGCGTAACCAAAGTGTCCAAGCTTCCAATCCTGAAGCTTGGACACTGACCATTCGATTCAGCATCCCGAAGACTATAGGTTCTGAGTGTGTCAGTTTCTCACATGCTGCTATAAGAACGAATGGACGCTTTCAGTGAAAATTTCCGCACAAAATCCCCATCTGGTAGGGCACACTCGCCCAGTTTTGTGGAGGTGTGTTACATGTGTAGTTATGCTAAGATATCCACACAGTATAAGATACTCTGTACTCACTATTCGTATTTCCCGCTTCTTTGTCATAGTGATTAGAACCCATCAGGTATAGAAGAGTGCATGCTCCAGTGGTTCTTGTCTTATCTACTTCAAAGCAAGTTCTAATTCTTCCACATTCCTATACTGCGTTCGACACTTCTGTAACAGTACTTCGTAATGAAACTATAATACCATCCTGTGGGAGTGTGTGGGGGCAGGCCTGTAGTTACTGCCGTTTCGCCTGGTGGGTCTTCGCCACCGTAATATGATTCTTTGATGATGCAGTGAGAATTCATGAAGACTTACTGACACATGAGTTGCCAGACTGACGCGAGCCCTGGCAGCACCTCCTTCTATTGACTAATATATTCTTGTTGAAGTACCTGTGAAAACCAGCAAAATGTGCAGTTCACGAAGGGCAACACATGTCATGATTCATGGTTTTTTTTAATGCTTTGCATCTTATCAGAAATGCACTCAGTACATAGAAATACCCTGCAGCATGTGCCATCTCAGAGGGTTAGGGTCAAGTGCAAACATTACCATTGAATTGCAGCGAACGTTTAGTATAATGCACCTCCAGGTAACATGCACATCAGTTCTACCATCCTACTTCCGTACCCGGCAATATTCACCAGCCGGCCTGCACATCGACGACTACTGGCTGCTCTGAACAGGCTGCTGGTTTTCTCTACCAAATCGGCTTACGTTTTGTGTCGAACACATCGGCTGTTGCCCCACCATCCACAGGAGTTGTAGTAGGTGGTCTTCCATCTCTGTGTACCTCTCTCTGTGTAAGCACACGTGTAGGCCCTAGTTGTCACAAACCAGAACAGAAACGTAATCACACGCCTCGTTTAGCTCACAGGTTTTCCAGTTCATGGTGCGGTTGGACACTTGTGGCATCTGCATGTGAACACAATACTCGCATGCCAAAAACTGACAACACACTAGGTACCGTTTTTGCCGAGTATAACGTGCACCTGAGTAACATGCGCATCCCCATTTTTTGAGCAACATTTTGGCGATTCAAGGTACATGTATATCCGGAGTGTAATGCGTAGCCTTGATTTGAGACCAATATCGATCATAAAGACACGGTACTATAGTGCCACCATTGTCAGAATTTATCATAAGATTAGTGGTACGTACATTTGTCCAATGCATATGCTACCGATGGGGTCTCATACCCATCACGCATTAGCAGTGCAGCTGGCAGTAGACACAGATAATGACTTGCGCATGGGTGAGAGGTGGCAAACTTACCAACCACTTGATGCATTGCACTACGCTTTGAAGTACATGCATTTTCATGTACGGAGCATAGTGCACACCTGCAATTCTAGGGCCTGAAATAGTACATCTAGCGTGCGCACTATACTCCGTCAAATATGGTAGGTAGGTCAATTTGGGTTGTTGATTGTAGTGTTAGTGGTGCTGTTGTTGTTGGCTGGCCACGCTTCACCACCACCGGCCCTGAGGGCAGAGGATCGGGGCGGTGGGGGGCAATGGTACTGGGAATGCAAGCGACACTTCCTCAGCCAGAGTCCCCGCAGGCACTGGCAAAGGGTTCATCGAGGGTAGCAGGCAAGGAAGTGAAATTCTTCAGCCTTGCAAGCTGCTGAGTGGTGCAATTCCAGCACAGGTTGCCACGGCTTCTGCTGTAGCATCGCTATCATTGCCTTCGGCGATGGGCGGAAAAGGTCAAAAATGGAGAAGGTGTGTGCAAGTGTGTATTTACCCAAGGGCTAGTGTGTGCAAGTGTGTATTTACCCAAGGAAAGGTGTGTGCAAGTGTGTATTTACCCAAGGGAAGGTGTGTGCAAGTGTGTATTTACCCAAGGGAAACGTGTGTGCAAGTGTGTATTTACCCAAGGGAAGGTGTGTGCAAGTGTGTATTTACCCAAGGGAGGGTGTGTGCAAGTGTGTATTTACCCAAGGGCTGTATGGAGTATAACTACCGGCGGGATACAGCAATGTTAGTGGGGATTGTTCAAATACGTAATGTTCCGTTGATGCTGAAAGACCAGTATGGTATTACTGTTCTTTCAGCATCATGTATTACACGATCTCTCTGCTTACCCGCTGGGATCCGCTCTGGCAGCAGTGGTAAGGATGACCACCAGCCAGAGTGCTTTGCTCACCCATTCAATCACAAGCATCTTGCCAGCTCATGGACACGTCTGGATATGCATGGTGAAAACAAGACATGGTGAATGTGAACCACACAACGCATACGCAGTGTTAGGTATCAATACTTTGAACTGTACATTCCTACATTCCCACCTCACACTAGCATCCAGACCATGCTTGCCCAGTCAGCAACCATTGATGCTACATGTGGCACTGCGGGCTCACGGTACGAATATTCACGTGGACGGCGGTGGCAGGTGTAAACCGACCACATGAATGTGTGTGTGTGGGGGGGGGGGGGAGGGGGGGGGGGGCTGAGCGCCTTCCACTGTGTGTGTGGGGGGAGGGGGGGGGGGGGGCTGAGCGCCTTCCACTACAGTCAACACTAGGCTGTGTCATGAGCAACGGGTTGTTGTCCTTTATTGATGGGTTTGGGTTTCACCCAGGGCCATTCAGGGTGTCTGCATAGCAAACGTCATGTACCGACGGTGAAGTGAGTGTCTGGTCTCTCAAGAGCGCCCCATCGTGTCGCATGTCCTGCATGTGCATGTGCATGTGCAGGGGCAACGTCGAAAGGTTGTGTAGGATGGTACGGTGGTCAGCCATCTGAGGTACAACTAACTTATTGGGAGGAGGGGCTCTGCAGCTTTTGAAATTTAAAGCCCAAATCAGTGCATTTGATTGATTCACGGGGCACCTGGCTAGCTGGAGCACCTGGCTAGCTGGAGCACCTGGCTAGCTGGAGCACCTGGCTACCTGGGGCAACAAGTGGTACGGTCAATACTGTAGTGACCGTAGCAGCGAGTAGTCCGACGCCACCGCTGCCGCTGATATGACTTTGTAAATGTGTGGACGGTTGACCAAACGAGGTGGGAAGAAAATCATAAAGGAGATATGGAGTCAAATAAGAATCCGAACTCACTATTACCATGCACTCTTTGGCCCAGTTTGTGTGCTGGTCAGTGCAATTTTGCGGACGTTTTCATAGATTTGCGTATTCGATTACCGCTGGTTAGCCTACCCTATTTTCCGGAGTACCTGTACAAGCCGCACTATGAACACCAGAAGTGCATCCCTAAAAGTTGGTGCGGCTTTTGTTCAACGATGATCAAACTAACGGTGACCGGTGGTAAACGGGATAGATGTTTGTATTTCATGACAAGAAATCTGGGTGCGGCTGTTATACTCCGGAAAATACAGTAAATATGATCCAGGCGTATACATACCCATATGGCTACAACGGAATAAAGACTAAGCTGCACTGTAGCTTACAATCTGTTGTCATGTACATGGTTCAACCAGTATTTCCCTCACATTCCGTGCTACAGCATAATAATAATAATAATAATAATAATAATAATAATAATGAAACTCGGATGTTGAGCCATAAATAAATGTAGAAGAGAAAAGGACATATGGATACGAGTTAAGAGTAACTCTCCATCACTGTAACATGATACTTTATACAGTCAGAAAGTGCAATAACTAGAAGGCTGTCGGTTAGCGCTACGGAGATGTGTTGAAGCTAGGTGTCAGGACGTCGAATGTTTCAGTACTCTGTCAGTTTTGTGCCTAGTTATTGCACTTTCTGACTGTATAAAGTATCATGTTACAGTGATGGAGAGTTACTCTTAACTCGTATCCATATGTCCTTTTCTCTTCTACAATAATAATAATAATAATAATAATAATAATAATAATGTGGAAGAGAAAAGGACATATGGATACGAGTTAAGAGTAACTCTCCATCACTGTAACATGATCCTATATACCTGGATCCTGTATATAGGATCATGTTACAGTGATGGAGAGTTACTCTTAACTCGTATCCATATGTCCTTTTCTCTTCCACATTTATTTATGGCTCAACATCCGAGTTTCAAATTGCACACCTGATGAGCCGTCACGAACCATACGGCGAAACGTACGTCGTGTGAAACAACTTGTTTTGTAGTCAACTAGTCCATCACATTGTCATGCATGAGGAGTACTGTAGGAGTTTGGCTTTCGGCTTGTACAATTCGTTTTCGCAAAGCTTCCCTTTCTTTACTTATCTTTGATATTTATGACCCACCCAAGTTGGGTGGTGTGCTGCTTTGCTGCTTCGAATTGTAGTTAGACCGCTTTGTCAAATATCGTACTGGTCTCGTCATCGTCCAGTAACAATCGACATTCTTTGTTCCGTTGGGACTGTAGCTTTTGCTCGTTTTCGTTGCGCTTGCCTTCCCCTCTTTGGTCTTTTCCATAACCTTGAACCTTCCAAGTTGGAAGGCTGTCGGTTAGCGCTACGGAGATGTGTTGAAGCTAGGTGTCAGGACGTCGAATGTTTCAGTACTCTGTCAGTTTTGTGCCTAGTTATTGCACTTTCTGACTGTATATAGGATCATGTTACAGTGATGGAGAGTTACTCTTAACTCGTATCCATATGTCCTTTTCTCTTCCACATTTATTTATGGCTCAACATCCGAGTTTCAAATTGCACACCTGATGAGCCGTCACGAACCATACGGCGAAACGTACGTCGTGTGAAACAACTTGTTTTGTAGTCAACTAGTCCATCACATTGTCATGCATGAGGAGTACTGTAGGAGTTTGGCTTTCGGCTTGTACAATTCGTTTTCGCAAAGCTTCCCTTTCTTTACTTATCTTTGATATTTATGACCCACCCAAGTTGGGTGGTGTGCTGCTTTGCTGCTTCGAATTGTAGTTAGACCGCTTTGTCAAATATCGTACTGGTCTCGTCATCGTCCAGTAACAATCGACATTCTTTGTTCCGTTGGGACTGTAGCTTTTGCTCGTTTTCGTTGCGCTTGCCTTCCCCTCTTTGGTCTTTTCCATAACCTTGAACCTTCCAAGTTGGAAGGCTGTCGGTTAGCGCTACGGAGATGTGTTGAAGCTAGGTGTCAGGACGTCGAATGTTTCAGTACTCTGTCAGTTTTGTGCCTAGTTATTGCACTTTCTGACTGTATATAGGATCATGTTACAGTGATGGAGAGTTACTCTTAACTCGTATCCATATGTCCTTTTCTCTTCCACATTTATTTATGGCTCAACATCCGAGTTTCAAATAATAATAATAATAATTTTAATATGGCAATAAGTAGGACGAGCTGAAGCGACATGTGGACTACTTTATTAACAATGTAAGCGATGGAGACGATGCAAGAAACAACCTAAAGGGTAAGGAAAAATACATGTAAGAAGAAAAAGGGCAATGGAAAAAAAAAAGATGATTCGAACAAGTTTTCGTACAACACTCTTCAGGAATCACCGTTGTACTAAAGAACAAAATGAGAACAAAGGAAATAATATAGCAATCAAGGTAGGGTGACACGATACAATGACAGCACTAGAATATCGAGGTGCGATTTCTCACAAAAGTGTGCAGAAAACAAGGGTATACAAGTAAGAACTAAGCGTGACAAGTGTGTATCAGCAACAAAAAACAAAAAAGTGAGAATGAATGATAATAATAACAATAATAAACAAGAAGGTGACAAAACACATTTAGGCACAAGTGGCAACAACGTTGCCACACTACACAACAGAACATTATTTGAACAATTTTAAGGTAATAACACTATCTTTCTGGACACACAAATTCGGCTTATGAATGCGCTGACAAACAGCTTCCAAAACTTGTAACTGCAAAAGATAACCATGACGAGCACGGCACAAAACAGAAAAACAGGAATCAGAATAAGTACGACAACAGTCAGTACTAGTCATTGTATCGTGTCACCCTACCTTGATTGCTATATTATTTCCTTTGTTCTCATTTTGTTCTTTAGTACAACGGTGATTCCTGAAGAGTGTTGTACGAAAACTTGTTCGAATCATCTTTTTTTTTTTTCCATTGCCCTTTTTCTTCTTACATGTATTTTTCCTTACCCTTTAGGTTGTTTCTTGCATCGTCTCCATCGCTTACATTGTTAATAAAGTAGTCCACATGTCGCTTCAGCTCGTCCTACTTATTGCCATATTAAAATTATTGTCTCCTCGTCGAATTTTTAAATAATAATAATAATAATAATAATAATTGTTATGTTTCTATTAGGCAGGAAATCTTATGCCAACCGGGCCAAACCCGTGCTTCACATTTCCGTAAAATTACGGAGAAACACAGGCGGCTGGTCGCGCGATCGCACCGCTAATTAGTTATCCAGCAATATCTACATTCCAACATTGGCCAATGGCGAGAGTTAATTTGAATGGAAGGGGCGTTAGTCAGCCATTGCAACAGGATTGACAAGGACAAAGGCCGTAGTAGCGGCAGAGAGACTCGGAAAGCAGTGCAACGGTCGACTGATCCATCACTGAGGATTCGTATGCGCAGCAAAAAGCGGGCGACAAAGTGAACTCTTTCCAAGAAATAATTATAACTTGATCAACACCGATGAGTGCCAGACGCCGCCGGGTGTTCTACATGCCATCTTCCTAACCCTTATCCCCGTTATCCCCGTTATCACGGTTATCCTGCGGTGCATGCTCCAATTCAAAAGACAAACGCAGCATCTATCAGGATTGCTCACAGCACGAGTCCAATGAGTAAAATAGCAGTGAAACGAAGTCGGGTTCGGCAGTCAACCCAGGGACGGCTTACCTGATTGCCTTCACGTGGTGTTTGGTCAAGCAGGCCAAAGACACCCAATCCAGTGGCGCAGAGACGCCTGGCAGCCAGCTCTTGCGGTTCAAACACACTTAGTTCGAAAGACGGTGGTTTTCCGCAAATTAAAAGGTCCCGGTGCCTGTAGCAGGCCTGGGAGCTGGAGGTTTGGGACCGGATCGATGGGATTCTTCCCTACTCTGGGGTAGATGTACTTGTCAGATCTCGAGTTGAAGATTAGCGAAGAAACTAACTCCACACACCCACACACACTCTCTCTCTCTCTCTCTCTCTCTCTCTCTCTCTCTCTCTCTCTCTCTCTCTGCCTCCAGTGAGGGCTTGCTTGGCCCTGGCTTAGAGCTCGGTGAGGCCACCATGAACGAAAGAAAACGTTCACTGACCTACGATCATCGTGCCTTTGCGTTCTCGCTGAGCAGAACTACGTCGGTCTCTCCTCATCCAGTGCAGCTAAGCATGTCGACCAGCTAGCAACTAACTTAGTCGACATTTCGGCTTGCTGTGTATCCAGGTATCCTGCTATCCATGCTCCGAGAGTGTACTGCTAAAGAGTACTGGTCAGTCGAGGTCCATTGCCTTGACAGCTGAAAAAGACAGTTTGGCAGAAGTGCCGAATGCTCCGCACCTGGTACGAGTCTCCTCTGGAGCTAGCCCCACACCTGGCTCATCCACTTCACTACGATCACGTCGTGATTTCGTGGCGCCACCCCAGGCAGAAATGCAGTTTCGTGTGCTTGGCGAGAAGTTCTCGGATGCGGAAATACTGCCCCATGAGTCGGCGATATTGGCCCGTGCCGGACATCGACCGTAGAGTGGTGTTGCCTGTTGGGCAGTGTACGAGCAATGCACGCTTACATGTACGCATGCTGTGAACATGGCCAGGTGTCCTTGGCTTTGAGTTTGGCTTGAACCAAAGTTCAGAGGAGAAGGCAGTGAATTTATTTCATGTCTGCACAACCGAAAGCAGAACTGGACCAGTATCTTTTGGATCTCTTTCAACCATTGCAAAGGAGCGCGTTGCGTTTCGTTCACCGTTGGATCTACAACGCTGGGCTAACTACTTACAGTCTTGGTGGTTGGATAATGAGCACGTAACGACCTTCTCTTGACCCTACTGCCATGGTGTCCAAGCTAGCGCTTTGCTTGATGCTCGCCATTATCTGGCACGAGTCGTCTACCCTGACAGTGAAAGCAGGCTCCATTCAATACAAGACCGATGAAACGAAACAAGATGCGGCAGAGGTAACCCAGCGAGATGATGAGTCGCGACAGCTTCCAAAGCCGACCGGCAATATCGGGTCCGAAGAAGATGCCGACACAGCTCACAGCCGCCCCGGACTGTCCTTTGAGGAAGGTGCGTGTGTCCTCTACCAGTACGATATGATCTTTGGCGGCCGCAAACCCAATGAGAGACGTCAACAAACTGCTGGCATTAGCACCGATGTAAGTGCAAATAATTGTTCGCATAACATCACATGATAAGATACGTGTAGGAAGGTCTGCCCTTTGGCATCGAGCACTGTGTAGCTACGTAGACAGAGGGGAAATTCTACTGTGTGACCTAGTAATAGTATACGCTTGTTGTTGTGTTGAAAGACAACCGGCGTGGTCCTTCAACTTCTAGATGCTGCACCCCTCGTGTGGGGGAAGGGTCTTCCATGAAAAGTTAAAATTATGTTTCATTAAGAGATTGAAAAATCGAACACAACATAGTGAAGCTCATCCATGTATGACGGAACCTATTGAAAATTTGAAAAATCATCGTCGGCTGGGCAATCTATTAATTTTAGTTCCAAGACCCATTGCGAAAAAAAGAGGACGAAATTGAATCTGAACAATCTGTATCTGGAGATAATCATAATAGCTGTGAATACCATTAACTGCGCACTCAGAATACTCCACAAGGTTCCATGGACGTTTTCTTGTGACAATGACAGGGCTGCCACTTGTCCTGATTTTTCGGAAACGCTCTGATGTTTACAGGTCATGCCGACACACCGACCGAAACCTATCTTCACTTTCTTACACGGATTGTTCACGAAAGTGCCCTAGTCTATTGTTTCAGGCACTTTCAAAAATTCTAGACATGCCTTGGCTTATAGTGGTAGCACTGTGTCCTGACCCCTCAGCGCATGCCCGGGGACACCCACGGACCTGTTTCAGATTTCTTCCGCCAGAAAGGGTGGCCAACATAAATACAAGTACATGTACCCGGTGCACACAAGGAATGTGAAACATTTAGGCAGAACATAGCGTATGAACGCTAGCCTGATAAAAATATTGTAGGGCATGACGAAGTGAGAACATGGAATACCCGAACACGGAACTGTATGAATTACGGAAAGAGTGTGAGTGCAATGACGGTGTCTTTCTGAATGCAAAAGTCTGGCTGGCACTCGTGAATTTAAACGGTTTCTAGCACTTTCAATTGAGCGAGAAGAACTTTTTTCTATTCATCGTTGCTCGACTAGATAAAGCTGAGCTATGCTCTATTGATGGTGTTCAGAGGTGTGCAGCTTGTAATGCCAGGAAATCTGCCTACGTGGCTGTACAGTGGTGCAGAATAGGCATTGCAATTTTCCCGGTCAGTGTCAAAAATGAAATGAAGTAAAATGTAGAAAAGCCGCTTTAATGCCGGCTGAAGGGAACCAACTTGAGCCATTCCCTGTATGATCCTTGATGGGAAGGGAACGAAAATGTTTGGATACTATAATGACAAGTGTTTTATTTGACTGGATGTGTGTGTGTGTGTGTGTTTGCGTGGATACTTGCGAACTAATACTTACCTTGGTTTGGAGATAGAGGGAACCTCCTTGTTGAAAAGCAAAGTAGTATCGACACTGTAGCTGGGCCAGGTTTTGCCTTTGTGATGTACTCTGACAAAGGGTCACTGACCGAAAGGTCATCATGACTGCATACCGTAAAGCACTGTGAGACAATCTTGGCAAATTTTGGAAACCTACAACTCTCAGGTAGCAAACTTAACGTAAAAATTAATTTAGGGCAGCTACCCAAAGCATACAAGGTTTTAGGCGGCAGCACTGTGTCCCGTTTTGATACTATGATTCAGCAAAGCTTCCTCACGTAATTTACAAAAGTTCAAAAGTGCTTACAAATATGTGTAGACATCCAGTGGCATACACTATACCTATCGCAGTGAGCCATGGAACTGATGAACTGTCTGTTCATTTCTCTGGTAATGTCAATATTTTCTTTCTTATGGAATCCGGGAGCTAGGAATGCAAATACCCGCCCGCAACCGTTGTGGGACAAGGCCAGTATATGGAGGTTGCTTGCCTGATGGGCTAAAACAGAGATTGCTAACTTCACTACTATACTAGCACTGCACGCGACAACTCCATTGCCAGGCTCTGAGTTCTGGCAAATATGGGCATGGTAAACGAACCGTGGTCGGGAAGCAACGATTCGTCGCGGTTTGGTGGTCGTCTGCTCTTCTTGCTGGACGATCTGAGACTGATTCAGCATTGACAAATGGTAGCTGTGAACACGTGTATCTCCGCTTGCTAATCATGTCAACCACTTGTCTGCCAGCCACACTGGCAGTTCACTTGGAAGGGGCGGATCCAGGAGAGGTTCCAGGGGTTCCGCGGAACCCCCTAAATTTCCTAAATGTACTACTGGCAACCATAGGAGTGTCTGTGTACACGTATCAGCTATTCAGTTTTGACTATACTGGAACCCCCCTGTAGAGATCGCTGGATCCGCCGCTGCTTACTACTAACATGCTATGCTGGTAGAGAGGTATGCCGAGGCTGCCTATTCTCTTCAATCCTCACATCACGGCAGTGATACGTGTGGATAAGTGAGAAGTCCGGCAGTTATCCATGGTTCACTTACTCAGTCTCAGGGGACATCGAGTGCATTGCGCACCTACCGCCACTCCAACCCACCCTGGTCGTAAGTGAAATCCAACAACATGAAAAGAGCGAAGCCGTGTTCACTGCACAGTCCACTGTTCATGGTATTAGGGCTACACAGACCCGGCGATGTTACAATGTATGCTCATGAAATGGATTTCGCTTGCCAGCTCTTTTCCACTTGCACTTGAACTGCGGTAGGCAGTCTTCGTCTAGACACTGGTGTCAGAACATCGCCACGTCCAAATGTTACTCATCACGGTCTAGTGGAGGAAACCACGAACATCATCTTCTTGAAGTTCAGCCCTGTGGTGAAGGAATCAGATGCACGTTTCCACGTTCCGAGCGAGTACACTGGGAAGTGGCGAATACCATAGTATGTAGAATGCACATGCGAATGTGCCAAGCGTCGGCAACTAGCATCTAATTATGGCACACATGATATCAGAGCGTCCAGACTGAAGAGAAAATAATTAATCGTGACCGGTGTTGACGGATGCTGCCTTTGTCGTTGCAAGATCAACGGACTACATGTACATGTATATGTGTTGTGTTGTTGTTCTCTGTATCAGTGTATCAGTGTATGACTAAGTACATGTAATGACTAATGGTATTGCATTGTCCGCTGGACTGGCTGACAGTACATGTACATACCCTTGCCAGGGAATGAACTATTGACGCAAATGATTGTTACCGGCTTACAGTTGAAATGAGCTAAGCACCGGCTGTCGCAGGTGCCCGACTGATCTGTAGTCGCACTGGTCCATGTGGTTATTCATTGAGGTATTCATGAGGTGTTCAGGTATTCATGAGTTATTCATGACTTCAGCGCTACGAGTACACCTCAGTACATACATACCAACTGTGAATACTCTCAATCTGCGGATAGAACTGTTTCGTCCTTTGTGGACAGTGATCAGGGAAGCACTGAGGAAATGAGGCCGAACCTGATAGCAGTGAAAAATGAATTTTCCAAAGCCAGATTTAAACGAGGCCTGAACGTACCTTAAGTGCATAAAGAAATTATCAGTTGGCCAGCCTGCCATACACATCTTCCTCACAACCAATGTTGATCTTGAATAACTATCGCGGCGGTCACTGATTGTTCATAGGCATCATGCATGATGAAAACAATGGTGACATGTTTTGGTCAACTAGTATGCTGTGGGGAAAATCAGGGGCAGTATTTTTCTGGCTAATTGCATATTTCAAGTCATGTCCATTCAGTAGTCACTTAGAACTGGCTTGCTGATTGCTGATGCAATGACGGCATTAGTAATATGGTCGGCTGAAGTCTTCCCCATGCTTACCTGCTAATTGTATTTTGCACGTTCATGGTACTAGACCGGCTGAGCCCAAGGTCGTTACCATACTATTGGTATGATATCTGACAAGCAGCTACTGACTACTGTGGCCAGCTAGTGTGGCCAAGTAAGGTTGTGGATAGCCTTTCACTGGCTTCAGAGCATGATAGATCACGGTGCATGTTTTTGAGAGCGTGTGGTCAGTGGTGACATGCCATGTTGACTACTGCTGTCACTCAGTGGCTATGCCAATGGCCCTAGTATGGGTATGGTGTGTCAACTACCAGTACTGGTGCTAGTAATAATTATGCTGCCACCGGGTTATGGGTTGCAGCCACCCACAGACAGTGCTCTGCATAATCCTCAACTCATACTAGTGCACCTGTGGCAAGTCGAAGTGAATGGTGATCACATGACAATGCATACGTATGTCAACTACCCTGCTGATATGAATGCAGTGCGCAGCACATTACGACAGCCCCGAATTGCTCAATTGTGGGTCGTTGATGTCTGCTAGGATGATTTTCCTGTGAAGGAAGGTGGACTTTCGTGGTGCGCCCTGACTTCCTTATTTGGTCATGAGCACAACGCCACAGTGAACCAATGCTTCGCGAGAGTGTGCATAGATGCCAAAGGCCCAGAGGCAATGTTTGACACAACAGTATATAATGCAGGTTGCTGATGGTCTAAAAATGGCGTGCAGTGCGAGTTGCGTTTCGGCGCTATTGCACACGCATTGTCCACTTGACCTGCACGCGGTCATGTGTGCAGGTCGTGTGAAACGACACATGCACTGTGCATCGCTCATGCGTTCGCATCTTGCCATCATGCGCTTGAAGTAGGAGATCGTGAGACTCATTTTCACGGACAGCACCATGCAAGATTAGTGGAGAAGACAAAGACAAAGGGGGGGGGGGGGGGTCGCATTAATGTCGACTACAGAGAACAATACCCATTGTGCCGAGTGCAATATGGAATATTACTGTCAATACTCATTGTGCCGAGTGCAATATGGAATATTACTGTCAATACCCATTGTGCCGAGTGCAATATGGAATATTACTGTCAATACCCATTGTGCCGAGTGCAATATGGAATATTACTGTCAATACCCATTGTGCCGAGTGCAATATGGAATATTACTGTCAATACCCATTGTGCCGAGTGCAATATGGAATATTACTGTCAATACCCATTGTGCCGAGTGCAATATGGAATATTACTGTCAATACCCATTGTGCCGAGTGCAATATGGAATATTACTGTCAATACCCATTGTGCCGAGTGCAATATGGAATATTACTGTCAATACCCATTGTGCCGAGTGCAATATGGAATATTACTGTCAATACCCATTGTGCCGAGTGCAATATGGAATATTACTGTCAATACCCATTGTGCCGAGTGCAATATGGAATATTACTGTAAATACCCATTGTGCCGAGTGCAATATGGAATATTACTGTAAATGATCTACAAGATAACACTACAGTGTGTGTGTGTGTGGGGGGGGGGGGGTATATGGAGAGGATGTGTGTGTGTGGGGGGGGGGGGGGGTATATGGAGAGGATGTGTGTGTGTGTGTGGGGGGGGGGGGGGTATATGGAGAGGATGTGTGTGTGTGTGTGGGGGGGGGGGGGGTATATGGAGAGGATGTGTGTGTGTGTGTGGGGGGGGGTATATGGAGAGGATGTGTGTGTGTGGGGGGGGGGGGGGTATATGGAGAGGATGTGTGTGTGTGGGGGGGGGGGGTATATGGAGAGGATGTGTGTGTGTGTGTGGGGGGGGGGGGGTATATGGAGAGGATGTGTGTGTGTGTGGGGGGGGGGGGGTATATGGAGAGGATGTGTGTGTGTGGGGGGGGGGGGGTATATGGAGAGGATGTGTGTGTGTGTGGGGGGGGGGGGGTAAATGGAGAGGATGTGTGTGTTTGTGGGGGGGGGGGGGTTATGGAGAGGATGTGTGTGTGTGTGGGGGGGGGGGGGGGTATATGGAGAGGATGTGTGGGGGGGGGGGGGGGGAGAAAATCAGTTAGTGCAGCTCCCTTTCTGATGACCATCATTTATTTTTTTTCCTGTTTGAACCGCTTTGAAGTTGTACATAGTCATTGAACTATTGAGGCAACAAACTGAAATAGATCAAAAACAAGCAAACAAAGTGCAGGGACTTAATACTGTGACTGCTGGTAAAGTTTTATTAGTCTAGAGTAATGAAAAGGTTCAGGGGTACCTTCATGCAAAAATTTCACATTCAAAGTCTGGCGAGAACCACTTTTAAACAGGTACCCAAATGTTGACTTACGAGTAGATGCAAACCGTAGGGATTAATACAATCATGTAAGTATCCAACCCGACCCATGGCAGTCCTTAAAAGCCCAATCTAGCCCTATTACAAGTGAATGGGTGATCGTAATGTGATATTATGGCTGCATGGGTAATAATTATAGGACCAGTCAAGGATCACAAGAATTAGTGGAGGGTGATATAGAAGAGTGATTCCGCTGTGGTGTAAACCGTGCTGAAAGTGCATTCTTCAATAGAAATTGGATCCAGCCTGTCTGTGACATGCTAGTAGTGGTTGCAAGACCTACTGGACCTGTGTGTGTGTGTGTGTGTGTGTGTGTGTGTGTGTGTGTGTGCATGCACTGGCCCGAAGTTTTGTTCCCGGTCTTTTGTTTTAATCTGTTTGGAATAAATCACTGTGTGATATGTTCTGCTGTAATGTGTTCATACCCGTGCACAGGTGGAAATGAAGACAGTTCGTCAAGTCTCTACAAATCCAGACATGTGGCTAATAAAGGCGACAATTTCTCGTCCGCGCCCATGCATAGGTGGACAATGTCAGGGTGTTGACCATGAGCTGCAGGAAACACTAGCTGGTGAACTCTTCTTTGAACAAGATACCACTGGCCATATCACTCACATCCTATTTCCAAAGGATGATCATGTCAACGCTAATGTTTTCAAGAGAGGTATGTTTTTTAGGTCGAGGACATGGTTTCTGGGACCCGGTGAGCAAAGTGTTTTGCAGTTACATCCCGTTTATTTTCATTGAAGCTCACACATGCAGTTTTGTGATACTATACTGTGACCTCCCTTCTAGACATGTTATGTAGATGAGTATGAATCATCACGTGGACAGGCTTTTGCCTCCCCCGCCATTACTGCCTCGGTCCAGCACCCTTCACTTAACACCATTATATGATTAAGATTATCGGCAATGTGAAATTCGACGGGGCCTTTGCCTTTTACACCAGAGGGTTGTCCTTAAAACTTACAGTGGATTATTACTCGAGGTCATAATTTGGAGAGGGAGAGATAGAAATAGAGGGAGTGAGCATTGGCAAATTTGTTTGTACTTGGACAGTGCCAGTTTTCAGGTAAAAATAGGTAAACTCGGAATGACATGATTTGGTTAACTAGTGCTAAAACATGGCCATTGTTTCCTTCCCATCTTTCTTTCTCTGCAGGTCTACTGGCCAGTATCCAGCTGAACATATCAAACCCTGAAGTTCGGAGCTACATTTCTGAGGAGACGGGAGAAAGTGGCCGGTACAGGTCAAACTACACCGTCCACTCAATGGAGGTCAACAGTCAAGGCAAAATGTCAATTGACCTAACTAAAACTGTGTCTGGCAAGGACTTCCTGCAGTTTGCTCATCCAGCACTGGAAGAAGGCACAAGTACAGCTCAGTACGAATTCGACTTTGCCATCAAGGAAGGTGTCCTGGATTCAGTGGCTTTCAAATACAACAACCATCCTGGCTCAAAACCAGCTCGCCGATACGAGAAAAACCCGTCACCGGCGAGTGACTTGGAAGTGTTTGCGAGAGGACAGCTGAAAAAAACTGGCTCATGCAGCTCATCAAGATGGCGACGTTCGAGTGAGACAGACAGCGCCGTCCGTGATGCTTATGTGAAGGAAAGCCTAATGCACACAACGGATCTCCACCAATTGCCATACTTCAGCTACCCTACTGATGAAGATGAAACGAAAGAGGCCAAATCGCCTTCAGAGCATCTGTCATACTTTGCAACTTGCCTGACCAATGCCCAAAAGCCTCATGATGAAGGAGACTGTCTGAAGGAAGTCCTAACGGAAGCGTCAGAGAATGATGCCGTAGTCTCAGAGGCAACAAGCCGTCTTTGTTCTGGTCACGTTTCGTCTAGACTTGAGCTCCGAGTTCAACTGGCTGCATCTCTACTCAATCTGAACGCTCAGCAATGTTTGGCTCGAGTACTACTGAATAGCACGCAGCCTCATGAGCACATTAGCGACATCTTGTTGGAAGGTCATTTCATAGATGACGTTCATCACAGCTTTGCCTCGGCCATCTTAACAGTGGCAGAGCAACATTCTGATCTGGATGTGCAACTTGCTGCGACACTGGCACTTGGATCGGTGAGTCACACAATCAGGGACGAGCATCCCGCACACAAGGCGGCAGCTCTGAAACACATCCAGAGCAGACTGCTTATATCACCAGTCCACCTGTCCCACGAGGACCAGGAGTCCTATACGCATGCTCATCTGGCAGCGCTTGCCAACAGTCGCGAGTGCAGCACTTTCTACAGCTTGCTACCTTGGCTGCGTGATGAGCGCATTGGCGTACGTCAGACCGCTCTACATGCACTGGCACATTTCAACTGCACGCGAGCGGAGGATTTGTACGTGACGGAAATGCAACACGTGAATGCGACTAGCGACGACAAGGCCGTCATTGTGCATAGCCTGCGCACACGACACCGGAACATTGGCATCAAACCATCCACCTTGCAACACATACGCGAGCATGCTCTTGCTGAGATTGGCTCTGAGAGCCCCATGGAATCTGCCCTACGTGCTTTCTTTGAGAAGAATGAAGAGATCACAGACGAGGACTTCGAGTTCTGGCAATCGCTTCAAGCGACTGGAAAGACGGTCAGAGAAACGAGGCAGCGCGTAAAGAGAGCAGTGACAGTACGCCAATTCCTCAAGCCCCTCGTTGATGCCCAAATTGGTATTAACAAAGAATGGAGACCCCAAAAGCTGGGATTCAAGTATGCGTCTGCTGAGGCCAGCTTGGTGCTCCGTAACCTTCTCAACGTCTACCTCTCCGTGTTTGATGGCAAAATTGATATCGACATCTACAACCAAGGTCTAATTTGGTTGAACGCATTCGGCACAAAGTACGACCTAGTTGATGGACTTGTGGAATTCAGCGCTGCCCTCACCTACAAAAACCTCATCCCGCCAGACCTGCTGGATTCAGCCTGGGCCGTGATAAGCAATGCTGCCTCATCCATCAAGTCAGCGACGCAGGTCGTCATGCAGCAAATACACAAGTTCATTGACCTTCTCGAGAGCTACATCCAGCCCATTGCCAAGCTCATCACCAATCCTCTCATAGAATTTGTGAAGCCGGCCAAGAAATTTGTGGACAACGTGGACAATGCTCTTGCCAAAATCGAGGAAATGACCGACTTTGATAAGTTGGCCAAGAAGCTGCTGGATCAATTGCCACAGCTCCAGTTTGTAACAAAGACATTCAATACTCTTCAGAACGTGTACAACGTAATCCAGAGTAAATTCGACAAACTGGAAGGAGTCTGCAACAACATCACCGGCCCAGTGTCCGGTGCCATCAACAAAGTTGCGGATCGCATCCAAGACACTCTGACTGAAATCCAGTCCTCTGCTCTGCTCATCACGGACACTGTCTTAGATAAGACGGTGAACGCCCTGGACACTGTGGAAAACATGTCGACAAACATCATTCAATCCATCGACATTATGGGACAAGTAAAGACCGCTTTGCAGCCTGCCCTGGATTTTGGAGATACGACATTCAAATTTTCCTTGGTTGTAAGCTGGAGCACAACTCTTCCAACGGAGATCAATAATGTCATAACGGACTTGAATGTGACCGTTGAACAATCCAAGGATGCCATTCACAACTTCACAACATACGGCATAGCTTCAGGCACACCAATAGCAGTGCGGCAAAAGATCAAGCAAAAGTTTGCATCGGCCATTACCTTCGTTAACAACTCCATCAACAAAGCTGATGATAAGATTGAGCAGCTGAAGACCATTGCAGATAGTGCACTGACTTTCTACAATAACCTTGATCAGAAGGGTGGCCCGGCTATTAACGCGTTGATTGCAAAAGCCGATAAGGCTATAATCATTCTGAGTGACATCAACGCTGCAGCGTCAAGGAAGTTGTCGTCAACTGTGCAGACTGCCATGGTCAAGTTGCAGCAAGGTGTGAAAATTGCAGAAGACAAAGGTGCTGCACTTTTGAACAAAGTTGACGAGTTGATCCTTACCGTTGAGAGCAAGGTCAATGCCTTCATTGACGATGTTGCTAACGCTCTACTGAACTCGTTCATGGATGCTGGGAAAAGGGTCAATCTTGGACAGCTTTTGGACAAAGCCAGCAACCTTCTTCAGGAACAAGTGACAAAGCTGGCAACATTTGTGAACGACTTGATCGCCCTGAAGATCAAGCCCTACATACAGAAAGCTATCAATGCCGTGCAGGGCTTTATCAATGACAAGGCAGAAGTCGTCATCGAGTTCACGTTGAAGAAACTTAATGACCTCCGCAACTGGGTACTTGATAAGAGCAACAGCACATTTGGAAAAGTGCTGCAACTGTCACGTGATGTGTTGGATGGTGCAGCTCGCTTCTCAAAACATCTCAAGTTTCTCGGCCCTACTGGAGAATCCGTCCATAAATTTGTCCAGATGGCTAACAACATTGTTGTTGAAGGAACTCGAATCGACTTCATCGCTAACCGCCTGTATGATGCCTACAACAAGACAACCAAACTGACAGCTCCGCTACAGTCCCTAATCAATCAGAAACTTGACTTGGTTTCTGGGCTTGTCTCTCAAAAGGAAAGTGAAATCAACGGTCTAATCCAGAAGACACGGAACAGCATCAACATTATGAGCAGGATACAGTCGTTGGTACAGGAGTTCAAAGCTTACAGTCGCTCTCTAATTTCGGACGGCGTCTCTGTTATCAGATCTCGGATAAAGAGCTACCACACAATATTAGCTGATGTGGCAGATCAAGCCAGATCCAAAATCAACCTGGCCGGCGAGTTTGTCCAGTTCAAGATAAATTCAACCAACATTTTGCCCCAACTCACTGCTCTCAAGACAATTGCTACCAAAGTTTCAACCTACCGACAAACACTAGCAAGAATTGTCAACACAACAGTACCGATTGTGGAGCGCTACTATAAAGACTACAAAAGCCTGCGCTCCAGTGTACAGTTTATGCTGAACGATCACATGTCTCAACTGGATGACTATGTCAACTTCGTCTGCGTTCCTGGCTCGGTGTGTGTGACGGATGTATTGAAGGATGACTTGGCTGTTGTCGTCAAGGCAATGAATACACTACAATCTCAACTTGGCACCGTGTCAAACTTTGTGAATAATGACTTGGGTTTTCTGAAACAAGGCACCCTTTCATTGACAAAGACATTCCAGCCGTTTAAACCGCTCCAGCAAAAGGCACTGAAGTATATCGCCTATTTCGCGAGCCTGGAAAAGCTGGCAAAGGACAGTGTGTTGGGTGTGCTGACAAAGACAATTGGCAAACTTAGATCAAGCGTTGAAGTTGTGAGAAGCACAATAACATCGACAGTTACAACAACTCTCTCTAAGGCAATTGGTCCCGGTGGTTTTGTGGAGAAGATGCGGACATTTGCAAATGACATCAGCACATCATGCTCCTTCGTCAATCGACTGTCATCGGTTATACCTAATCCAGCACAACTTAAACCTTGGCTGACAGCGGTTGCCTTTTCTGAGGCAATCAAGCTGTTCAAGAGCTCCTCAGTGTACAGGGCATACCAGACAGCATCTGGCTATCTTCAACAAGCCAGAGAGGTGGTGAGAGCCGTGAAGGGTGTACTGAGCTTTGACATTGTCTCCAAGGTCACTGGCTTCCTCCAAGACATCCTAAAGATCCCAAGAGATATCCTAAAGAAAGTGAAGGCATTCCTGGACAGCCTGCAATGGCAGAGCCGCTCAATTGACCCCTCAACATTCAAGCCGTGGTCCGACTTGAGCCAATGCTCAGATACTGTGTGTATTCGACAATTAGCGCGCTCTACAATAGCTTACCGTGACTACGTGGCACCGCTGAAGTACATTCATTTCTTCACACTGTCTCGGCAACAATTCATAATACCCGGCCTGTACGAAGATTGGAACGCTCAAGGCATCACCATGCTGGACAGGGACAAGGACATTGTGCTGCAGACGCTATTTGGCACTGACTTGAATGCCGGAAAAACACCACTGATTGTAGCAATGAACAAGAAAACCGGAGCATTCCTCAAAATCTACACAATAACGGATCCAATGTCCAAGCTGGAAACAACTCAGTTTGGTATTGCTGAAGCCGGGAACTATATCTACCTCTTCGGTTCGTATCATGTCTCCAAAAAGCGTCGCAGTGTTCTGCATGCCATTTTGAAATCAGACTTCCTGTCAACGCTCAGCACCCCGGGTCCATCTGGTGTTTCGATCAAGAACACTTACCATCCAGATGTGTACGGGTATGGCGTGTATTTCGAGAAATCAAAGGGCCTCCTGTGGCTGAGTGACTACTACGACATCCGTGGAAAGGAAGATATTCCCAAGAGCCACAAAATCGGCGAAGGCGGCATAGCCATCGGCGTGAAGCTCAACAGCGATGGCTCAATACAATCCAGGTCAATGCGTCCGTCTGCTGCTTTGCTCGTTGGTCCTGGTGTCCAGGACTTGGTCGTTGCAGAACGTCCTTTCGGCCGCTATGCTGCACTGCTAGTCTGCATGAAGCAAATCGGCTTTGCATGCCGTACCGACTTCAGGAAGATACCAGTCAGTGGTTCGTCCTATCCCTACAAAGGAGTGTCGATGAAATCCCTCCTCAAAAAGGATCCTTCTCGCT
The DNA here is from genome assembly GCF_964019385.1 of Sycon ciliatum. NCBI lineage: Eukaryota > Metazoa > Porifera > Calcarea > Leucosolenida > Sycettidae > Sycon > Sycon ciliatum. Next base: position 76,856,756 of record NC_088643.1, on the reverse strand, counting down.
CTGTGCGTGTGCCTGATGGTGCATGTGGACTTGGATACACTGGTAAGATTGACGATAATCTTGTCATCACGTTTGACAGCGGTGCGCAAGCTAACCAGGCTAACATTGCGCTCTCCATTGCCGATGTTGAGGACAGCAGCTGGACATTCACGTTCCCTGTAATGGAACAGCAATTGGATCCGAAGAAAGCGGTCATAAAGAATCAGCGCTACCTGAAGGTTTTGAATAAGTACGTCGTATCTCCTAAGCCTCTTATCAAATTTGGAAGCGATAAGTATACCGCCACCAAGAAAAACAAGAAGCGAGAGAAGCGGTCACCTGATGATCCTTTCGATGGTTGCTTCACTACTGGCGGTGTTCTTCTCAAACCAAAGCTGAAGAGACTCCTCACGTACAGAATCTACTTCGTAGTGTTTGTCATCCCGATGGATTTCACAATGCTGATAGATGCCGGCTGGGGTGTGGATTACACAGCTGGCTTATGCCTGGCAGACCGCAGTATCAAGGGGTCAGTCATCCCCTATGCTCAACTGGATATTGCCGGCCAGTTGGCGGTCAACGCTTTTATTGTCCGATTTGGAATTGAGCTGCGCGCTACCATCATGAAGACCCAGTTCCTACCGACCGTGTCCCTCGGCTTGACAACCTCCGGTGCACTGAAAATCTGTTTGCTTGTTGACGTTGACGCTACTGCACTGACACTGTCGCTGCGGGCCTTTGTGAGCTTCAGGATTTGCATCAAGTGGAAATGCCTCGGAGGCAGCACCCCGATCTGCATACCTTGGTTCGACTGGTGTGACCCTCTCTATGCTACTGTGGCATCCTTCAGCGTTGGCCGTTTCAATGCCAGGGTTCTGACATTTTGCCTGAAGCCTCCAGATAAGACCTACCCGAACCCAGGAACATTGCAGGCCAAGCAAACATCTAAGGATAGTATCTTTTCATCTTGGGAGGGCTTCAACGACCCGGAGTCTCAAGAACTGAATTATGATATCAGTGTGGGAACCTTTGCTGGTGGAAAGAACATTCTGGCCCAGACCGACCAGGCATCTGCATCAACAGCCTCTCTCGGAAGTCTCTCTCTGCCTCACAACAAGCAAGTGTTTGTCACGGTCTATTGTCGCAATGAAGAGACCCTTATCACTCCAGTGACATCCAAGCCATTCGTAGCCGATACAACATCACCATATGTGACACTGCGCGATGGTAACTACACGCACACTGGTGATGTGGACTATCAGTGGAGCACGGATACCCTTCAAGCCGTCATGACTGTCAGTGATGAAACACCTATCGCCAGTACAGACTGGGCAATAGGCACTAAACCTGGTGCAAGTGACGTGCAGCCATTCATAAATGCTGGCTACACAAACGAATTGGTGAACACTGAGCTGAATCTGCAACACAATCAACGCTACTATGTCACTGTGGTCTCCACCAATAAACTTGGTATGGTGACTACAATGAGCAGTACCGGAGTGCTCATCGACACAACCCACCCTGTGGCAGGCAAGGTCATTGAAGGCTCATATGTCTATGATCAAAAGAATGATAAGGACTACCTGATCTCGACGGTGAACATCAAGGTTGCTTGGAGTGGTTTCAGTGATCCTGAAAGTCCCCTCGTACACTATGAATGGACGATTATAGACTATGCCGGTGATGAGCTGTTTGATTGGAGGTCCGTTGGCCTGAGTACCAACGCCTATGCAAATGGTCTGAAAATGAAGCAAGGCCAAACGTACCGCACGTTTGTCAGAGTGTGGAACAGGGCTGGTCTCATCACAAACGTTACATCAGATGGATTCACTATTGACTACACCTTTGCGGAATGCACCCCTGTCCTGGATCTCACTGATGCAACTGGACTATCTACAGATGTTGACTACACGGCAGTCTTGCCGCAAATCAAGGCGTCTTGGTCCTGCCAGGATGAGGAAAGTGGTCTGGTCAAATATCGTGCAGCCATCGGATCTTTCAAGGGTGGTCAAGATGAGCATCCGTATATGGATGTATCTATTGGCAAGAACAACACTGGATCTGTGACCTTCTCCTCCTTCTCAGTTGTACCCGGCAAGACCTACTACGTGCTGATCAGCGCCAGCAACGGAGCTGGTTTGGAACGCACAGAGTGGTCCGATGGAATTATGTTGGACATTACAGCACCCCATATTGCTCAGGGCTATCTTTACGACATGTTGCCCACTGGTTTCAATCGCTTTGATGAAGACTACCAAACTACAGCGGCAGCTTCATCCACCCAGTGGAAGTTTGTCTTCCTCGACTCAGAAAGTCCAGTCACCATGTATACCATTGAGCTAATGGATAGCGCTGGCACTGTACTTGCTGATGCAGACTACCCCAAAAGCATCACCGCTACCACAATCTCAGAGTTGAAGCTTGACAATGGTGGAATATACAAAGTCAGAATCAACTGCAGTAATGAGGCCGGGCTGACATCATCAACCGAGACGGACGGGTTTATGGTCGACATAACCGCACCTCGTGTTGGCATTGTTGGTGACGGACAAAAACTGGGTACCGACCTCAACTACTGGCACCATGCTACATCAGCATTTGGCAATTACAAGCTCTGTATGGCTACGAATGCATCTGACAACTGGCCTCCAGTGGGTGCAGTAAAAACACCTGACCCATCAACGTGCAGCAAAGACTCATGGTACGACTGGGAATCTGGTCTGCAGTACGCCGAGACAGCTGTTCTGTCGAAAAGTGGAACTCTAGTGATTCCATGGCAGTACGTTAGTGTGGATTTTGATGTGACTGGCAGAACAGGTGACTTGGTAGATGGTGAAAGCTATGTGTTTGCACTACGTCTCTACAACAAGGCTGGTCTGAAGAGTGAGGGAAAGAGTGATGGCTTTACGGTCGACACTACGGATCCCATCGTCAAGGATGTATTTGTCAGTGACCCGAATGACACCCTACCTCTAGATATGGTGAAGAGTGACTTTCTGGATCTGACTGTTCACTTCACAACATCTGATCCCGAATCGGGCGTTGTAGAGGACTACTGGTTCATTGGCACATACAGTGGTGGCTCAGACTTTATCCCTCCAACTAAGCCTCCAGCAAGTGGACAGCCCTCTGCTACTGTCGGTCCTCTGTTTGATGGACAGGCATACTACCTTACCATCACATCTCGCAACGGAGCCAATCAGATCACAAGCGTGACGAAGCGAGGATTCACTGCAGATAGAACGCCGCCGCAGCATGGTGTCGTCACGGATGGCTGGAGCAAAGTGGACAGCGACTTCCAGTCATTCAACAAGACACTGGGTGGCCAGTGGAAGTGGACTGGTGACAATGTGGGTTTGGCGAGCAGGGAAGTAGCTGTTGGATCCACTAAAACCACCGACGACATCATTCCCTTTACACCTGTATCGATAAGAACATCGTCGAAAGCTCTCACCGATGTGACTGGGTTACCAAGTGGAAAACCTCTCTACTTCCTTGTGCGAGAAACAGATCTGGCTGGATTTGTGACAGTGTCAGCTTCCAATGGTATCACTGTGGACTCATCTCCACCAGTGTGCAGTGGGTCTATAAGAGATGGCCTGCATGGTGAAGCTGCCTGGGTCACTCAAGACAGCTGGTTTGCAGCAAACTGGGACACTTGCACAGACAGTGATTCAGGAGTTCAGCAATACTACCTGGGCCTTACCGAGGATCCAACAGAGCTGGTAGATAGTGCATACAAGTTCAAAGCGGTCGGTATCACAAAGCAAGCCATCGTCTATGGTGCCAGCCTGGTGAACAACAAGAAATACTACAGTCTTGTGAAAGCTGTCAACAAAGCTGGCCTGTCAACAACGGTAGTAAGCAATGGCTTCCAAGTGGACAGCACGCCACCTAACTGTACACATGTGCATGATGGTTTGACTGGCAACGTCGACTGGACCACTACAGCAGGCATACTCAGCGTCAACTTTGACTGCACTGACCCAGAGAGTGGTATAATAAAAACGGAATGGGCAGTCGGAACGTCTCCGGGTGCACAGAATGTGAAGCCATTCTTTACTCTATCTAATACGGTCAAATCACAGCAGGATTTGTCCTTCACGATGAAGGAAGGTACTATCTACTTCAGCACTATTCGTGTAACTAATGGTCTGGGCTGGAAGGAATCCTACAGCAGTGATGGAATGGGCTTTGATAGCACCCCGCCAACCGCAATATTCATCAACGATGGAAGCAGTCGACAGGTGGATACGAATTACACGTCAAACAAGACTCATCTGCAGGCAACTTGGAACATTATCGACCTACAGAGTGGCATTGGCAGTATTGATATTGGTGTTGGATCTAGCCAGGGCAAGGATGATATTGTCGGATTTGTGAGTGTGCCAACGTCCAAAACATCAACTGACATACCAGGCAGTTTTGTGCAGAACACAATGTACTATACAACGGTGAGAGTCACCAACAAGGCCAGGCTGCAGGCAACACTGTCATCGGATGGTGTACTGTTGGACCTGACACCACCAGTGTGTACTCATGTCTACGACGGGTCCGTGTATGCTACCGACTTGCTGTACCAAGTAACCACTGCTACTCTCGCAGCAAACTGGCAGTGTTCAGATCCGGAGTCAGGAATTAGTTCTATCACGAGAACTACTCCAACAACAGCCATGTTACCATTGAAGCTGTCGGAGAATGTCTCTGTTGTGAGTGGCTACACTTTGGTCTCGGGGACAAAGTACACTGTGAACATCTCCCTCTCCAACAAAGCTGGTCTCAAGTCAGTGTATCAGACCAATGGCGTAATTGTAGACACAACACCGCCCAAGATAACCACTGCCAAGTTTGCGTACAGTCAGTCAACAAATGCCATTACTGGTACCTGGGTTGCCACTGACGTTGGCAGTGGTGTCCACAACTTCAGCTTGAAAATCGGTGATCAGTATGGCGGTGACAACATCCTCCCCACTACAACTGTCGGCAGTGTCACGACAATTTCCACATTGGACTTTGCTTCAGTTACCATCCAAGCCAACAAGCAATACTTCCTAACTTTGGAAGTCCAGGATAAGGTTGGTCTGAAGAATGTGCACAGCGCCAGAGTCACGACCGACACCACACCGCCAGTTTTCGGTGGCAAGATCACGGGCAACATCTTGTACCCAACAACAATAACATCATCAACGTCTGTTTCCGTGAACGTATCTGCCAGGTGGTACGGTATCACAGATCCCGAAACGGACATCAACAGCATTGAATTGGCAATGACAACGGACGGTACGTCCACCAGTTCGTACAGCACACTTAGCTACCAGAAAGTCAGCAGATCGGCAGCTGGTGGTATTGCTACCAGAGGCCAGGTGACTAGTTTCACCGTCACCAACAATGCCAAGTATCGCGTGATTGTACGTGCCACCAACGGAGCCGGTCTCTCATCGTACGGAAGCTCTGACGTGGTGACGGCATCGTTTGGTATATTTGTTGCTGGTGTGGTGAATGACGGGCCGGATGATGCCGACTCAGACTACCAAACTGTCACTACAGCAGCATGGTGCAGCTGGCAAGGTTTCCGCGATCCAACACACGGAATCGCACGGTATGAGTGGGGACTCGGTACAGCGTCTGGTCTTACTGACATCATCGCGTACAAAGACGCAGGATTGAAATCATCTGCGGGTTATGTTCACGGCCTGAAGCTAGTTGACGGCCGAACGTACTACGCCAGTGTTTGCGCAGTGAACAAGATTGGACAAAAGAAATGTTCCGAATCAGATGGCGTGGTGGTGGATCTAACTGCTCCTGCCATCAGCATGTTGTCGTTTAGCACCGCCAGGAAGTTTGTTAGCTCTCAAGAAGAAGTACGGGTGCAGTGGACGGCGTCTGACGCTCAGAGTTCAATCTCTCACTCGCTACTATCTCTTGGCACATATCCCCACGGTCACAATGTGCTGGATTCCAGCAATCTTGGCCAAAACTCAGACTTCATAATACCACCGAACTTGCTCGACAAACAAGGTCAGCCTATCTATGCCACTGTCAAAGTGTTCAACAACGCTGGACTGTTTGCAGTCACATCAACGTCGCAGTCACTGTCGGTTGATAACACTCCACCACGAGGTGGAGTGGTCACAGTTGAATTGAAATCCGATATTTTCAATCTGAAGTGGACAGGGTTTACAGACCTGGACAGCGGTGTAACCAACTACCGCTGGTGCTTGGGGAGCAGCGCCGGGCAGGGTGATGTATGGAACTGGACTGACGCTGCCATTTCGACAGTCGCCTCCACTGATAAGGTCAACGTGAAGCAGGGCAGTCTACTGGTGGCCACCGTCGAAGCTTTCGATGGCGCTGGTTTGAGCACCCAATCATACTCCGATCTGTTTGTCGTTGACAAAACTCCACCGGCCATGGGAAGGCTTTGGGATGGTCTTGAGGTGGGCGACATGGAGTACCAATCTGATGGACAGTTCATTGCTGCATCATGGAGTGGATTCAAGGATGATGAGACTGATGTCACAAAGCTTGAGATTTGTCTCGGAACGAAGGCAGGCCTGTGTGACGTCGTTCCAATGAAACACATCGGAATCGTCTCGTCGTTTACATTCAAGAATGCCAACATCACGGAAGGAGACAAATACTTCACAACGCTGAAAGTAACCAACGGTGCTGGACTGTCAACACAAGCGTCAACCAATGGTATCATTATCGACTCCAGTGCACCTGAGGAGGTTTATTTGATTGCAACCGAAGACGGAACAAACCACATTGAATACTCCAGGAGCAGCCAAATCACAGGGAAATGGCAGTTCAATGACATGCAGTCTGGTATCAGATCGTATGAATGGGCTCTGTGTAACAGCGAGGACAACACGGTGTGTCTACAGAACTTCACTTCGGTTGGCATGGCAACAAATTCGACCAATCCCAATCTTGCCCTCGTCAGCGGCCAATGCTATGTTGTGCTGGTAAGAGCTACTAACAATGCAGGATCAACAACAACAGTAATTTCTAAACCAATCACATTTGACTCAACGTCACCATTGCCTGGACAAGTGATGGACGGAAGTGGTCTAGCAGATGCAGATTATCAAAGTACAGCATCTATAGCATCTGCCAGCTGGACAAAGTTCAGTGATGTTGAAAGTGGTATACTGACGTATGACTGGTGCGTTGGTAGTGCGCTGGAGAAGTGTGATGTGCTAGCATGGACCACAGTTCAGGGCGCAGACTTGAAGGCAAGTGTATCAGGCCTGGCATTGGCACATTCCGGCACATACTTTGTGGCCGTGAGAGCTACAAACAGAGCAGGTTTGTTCACTATCTCGCACTCAGACGGCATCACAATCGACACGACGGAACCAGCATGCACCTTGATCCGAGACGGCAGTGCACGAACTGATTCCGACTACCAGAGCTCTGTCAATCACGTCTCTGCTTCATGGGATGCCTGCACCGACGCAGAAAGTGGTATCGTGGACTATGAATGGGCCATCGGTTCCAAAGCCGGGTACAGTGACGTCTTGGCATTTACCAGTGTTGGTTTGAACACAGATGCTAATGTAATGCTGAGGCCTATCACCAGTGGAAGCAAGATATTCGTGTCCGTGCGTGCAATCAATCCTGCTGGAAGAAGTAAAGTGATAACGTCCAATGGTCTCACCGTTGATTCCTCTCCACCGACTATTGCCAGTGTGGGTGCCGGTCCCAGGAATGCAGTGTACGGTGCCTACGAGAGCATACAGTCCACATTTGCAGCCCACTGGACAACATCTGATGCAGAAAGTGGCATAGGCAAGAGCGAGTGGTCCATCTGCTCGCTTACGCCCACTGGTGAGCATTGCATTCAGAACTTCACCAATGTCCTGAAGAACACCAATGCCAGCTCCTTCAATTCTCAAATCAAACCCGGTGTCTGCTACTTTGCGAAGGTGAAGGTAACGAATGGTGCCGGTGCAGTCGCCACTGCTGACTCAGCTTGCACTACTTTTGACTGGACGCCGCCAGAGACTGTCATAGCAAGCAAGAAAGCCGACCGAACATCTATAACGTATGTCAGCAAGCTGGAAATTAGCACTGCATGGGAAGGTTTCCTAGACCATCAAAGTGGTATTTTGAATCAGTCTTGGTGCATCGGTTCATCACTGACTACTCTCGATGATGTCATGCCCTGTACACCAGTGGACACTAAGACGACAACTGCAGTCTACAACTCAGCCAAGCTGAAGGAAGGAGCGACATACTACACGACAGTCCGGGCAGCGAATGGTGCTGGCTTAACACGCAGCATCCTGACAAGTGTTGTGGTGATTGACTTGTCGCCACCACGTACTGGTCTAGTTCTGGATGGCCTGAGTGATGTGGACTCTGATTACAGTAGCAATACAGTAGCGGTGGCAGTTTCCTGGGCATTGTTTTCCGATAACATCAGTGATATAGACCACTATGATGTGGCTGTAGGATCAGCACCAGGATTGACTGATGTTCGCGATTGGACCAACGTTGGTGTTTTGCTGGAAACAACATTGGCGTGCACACTGAAGACAGGTGACACGGTATACCCCACCGTGAGAGCCTGGAACAAAGCCAACCGGTCAACGCAGCTGTCCACCGATGGTGTAAAGATTGATGCTTCACCGCCTCGATCCGGTCTGGTTTGGCTGGATAGCAGTGTGGGATACCAATCCGACTTGACGGGCATCTCAGCCAGTTGGAGCGGATTCATGGATAGCGACAGTGGAATAACACACTACATGCTCAAAGTCTGTTCTCTCTCCTCCAGCAGATGTCCACTGAACTTCATCAATGTTGGCAAGCATATGAATGCCACGAGTTCAGTTCGGTTGCTAGATGGTGATACGTATGTTGTTGTAATCCGGGCATACAACGGAGCAGGCCTGTTCACTGAAGTCACATCTCTTTCATCTGTAACAGTTGACTCAACGCCACCAGAGGTCAACTTTGTGTATGATGGCTCAACTCTCGGATCCGATACAAGCTACCAGACCAATGTATCTGAGTTGTCAGTGAATTGGAACATCCAGGACAGTGAGAGTATGATTGATTCCTTCGAAGTTTGTGCTCATGAGGAAGATCATCGCAACATCTCAATCATTTGCAAGAAGATATCAAATAAGATGGCAACATCCGCTACCCTCTCTCTACCTCTTACTGATTTGAGTCTTTATGTTGTGAAGGTGACTGCTACCAATGCTGCAGGAATGTCTACTGAGGTCTTCACTAATGGTGTTGAAGTTATTACACAAGCTCCACCAGCTGGTGAAGTATATGATGGTACTGGAACTGAAGACATTGACTATCAATTTAGCAAGACAGAGTTGTCCGCTAGTTGGAGTGGCTTTGCACACAATCACACAGACTCCCTGGAGTACACATGGAGCATTGGCACTCAGCCGATGAAGGCCGACATTCTGCAACCGACAGCTGTTGGGAAGGCAACAAGCGCGGTGATGACGGGATTGCAACTGCAGCACAACCAGATGTACTTTGTATCCGTGACCGGTACGAACAGGGCAGGATTGATGACTACGGTCACGTCTGATGGTGTACTTGTTGACCGAACGCCCCCACGTGCGGCCCAAGTCTTTGACGGCTTGTCACAAGATCCTCAACAAGAGCTGGACTATCAAGTGGATGCCACTACAGTCAGTGCTAATTGGCTGCCGTTCAGCGACAGCGAGAGTGGAATTGACCGTTATGAGTTTGCTATTCTAGAACAAAAGCGTTCTACAGACGGCGATTCATGGCTACAGGCAGTTTCAGTGCAGAATTACAGCACTGCTGGATTGAATACAAGTATTGTGGCATCTTCTAATTTGCTGCTTCCAGAGAGGAGATATATCATTGTGATCCGAGGATACAACAATGCGCAGAGGTTTGTGGAGGCCCGTAGTGATGGCTTCACAGTAGAGGTACCAGCTACCCAGTTTAGCGTTGAAGGTTGGTCAGGTGGTGAAATCTATGCGTCGTCGTACGTCAGTGACCCGGTGAATATTGCCTCGTCCATTGTGTTGTCTGGAAATGTCAGCACTGCTAATGGAACAGTGGCAGTTGGTGCTGACGCAATTGCTGATGGTCGCCACGCTCTCGACCCAAGGACCGTGTATCACCTATCCATTCCAAGCATTGAATTGGGCAACTCTACCACCAACAACGACACAACATTGGCAACAGACTACATCCTGACCGGTGACTATGCAGGTCAGAACATCACCATGGGTATTTTCGAGGATTCGGACTCGCCATGCTGTGCTTCTACACGCCGTGCTGCTGACACATTTGCCTTTGGCACACAGATGTCTGTGGTGGGTGTCGATGCAGCTCTTTCCACTGTGGCGATCTCGTCGTCTGGATATATTTCACTGGGAAGTGCCAGCCAAGCTCTTGTGTTCCATGCCGATCTTCCTTCGGAGTTGCTGTATCGCCTGGAGGAAGCTGCTGACAGCGACAACACAACAAGTTGGTCCAGTGCTAGTGATGGCAACTCACTAGTCTTGATGTCGGCAAATCGACTTGAGAACCTAGTGTTCAGTGGAGCAACACCAAGTAAACCAGCAGTGAGCCAAAAGTTGAGTGTATCTGATATTCCAAATGCTGTACGTCTCCACACGCCACTTGTCATCACCAACACGTACACTTTCTTTGTTGTGGAGATGAATGGCGGAAGCTATCTACCGTGTCCATTTGACTCTAGTGGGTTCTCACTGTCGGAGTGCACTCGACCTGTTCAGGACAGGAATGATCTGCACATTGATGGAACTGACGACTTACTTGCTATTTCACAATCACATCTGGATAGTGTGACTCTACTAGTAAGGACTAGCAGTGGTCGCTTTGTAAACAACTGCACAATGCCATTCAATGGTCCAGTGCAATCTGTGAAGCTGATGAACATCGGCACAGAGAACTATCTAGCAGTGGGACTGGGAAGCAAGAGCAGCAGCCCTGCATCCAGCAGCTCTAGCGGCGAGGTCAGGGTCATCAAACTCACCAGCCAGTCAGCAACACTTTGTCCAGCACCGACCTCTACACCACAGTGCACACTTAGAGGAAAAAAGCTCAGCACGGAACGATTTGGCAACTCACTGCAATGGCAGGCTGATGCCAGTGGTGACGGTGGAGTACTGGTTGTGACATCAAATACCACTCAAAAGGACTATATCAACATGGTTGATGTCCAGCTGGATCAACAAAAACAACGTGTAGTGTGTACTGGAATTGGACGTACAGAGAACACCGCTTCAACAGATGGCAACATTGGAACAGACTCGGTCTCATTCGGTTACGAGCTACTAGCGAGCATACAAGCAAACAGTACCATTCAAGTGGCACCATTCTGCAATAGAAACAACAGCAGACAAGGCACATCAGATCTGCAAAGATTGCCATTGCAGTGTAAACCGTGTGAAGGTGGCTCCCTTTCCAGTGGTGGTGTCTTGGACGACTGTCGCTTCTGCGACAAATCTGCGTCGTGTCTTCGTCCAAATCAAAAGCGTATCAACACAGTTGTGCCTATTGTAACTGGCCCTGGATTGACCCAGGCTGAAAGGTATGTGCTTCAGGTGAACTCAACTAGTCCGTCTGGAAGAAAGCTGTCTTCAACATCAGCTGTGTTTGAGCTGGATGTAACACCTCCAATTCCCGGTGATGTGCTTGATGGCACTGATGGAAACGACGCACAGTATTTGGACGTGAGCACATTCGATATGGGCTGCACATTCGGTGGATTTGATGACGCAGAGAGTGGAATCAGAGAATATTATTGGTGCGTTGGTACAACGCCTGGAGAGTGTGACTTCATAGCACTAACGCCGACAGGAAACACGTCGTTTGCGTCGGGTTGTTCAGACTGTAGGATTGTTGACAAGCAAACATACTATATAACCGTAGTGGCGTACAACTGGGCCAACCTGTCAGCTAACGCAACATCTAATGGACTGGTCGTGGATCTCACTCCACCTGTCATGACGGTGGTGAACGACGGCTATTTCCCACCAGATGAGATACGCATGGTGTTCACCGACGCTGTGCCAACCAACTGGATCGGAGCGGACGAAGACAGTGGCGTGCGCCTGTACAGGATCTCGGTCGGAACGACGCCAGGTGGAAATGACATGGCTTCTGGCGTTGAGGTGGGAGTCACTACTCAATACATTGTTCCTAATGTCAAGCTCTTGGTCAACTCAAAATACTACGTTACTGTCGAGGCTGAGAACTACGCTGGTCTGACATCTAACATGACTTCCAATGGCTTTGTCGTCGGTGAAAGTCTTACTGAGGTGGAAGTGTCCTTCGACGATAGCACTTTCATCTATTTTGACTCCACCGATCTGTCTTCAAGTGTCGGTGGTGACCGACTGAACGACAGCAGCGGAGAGTTGCTTGTCAATCAGACCGACTCCATAGGTGCTTATAAATTCAGCGCAGTTGACTACAATGGCGGGCTGAATATCACCGGACGTCGGTTGGAGAATCGTGACTTCGCCACGGGATCACGCCGGAAGCGAGGTGCCGGCCCTTCGTACGTCGACCCCGCCAAAACTGCTCCAAATGTAAGCACGTCTCTGATGTGATGTCCGCCATTGCCGTCTGTTGTCTTGTAATTACTATGCTTGCCTGAACCCTCCATATGCTGATGTGATAACATCAATGTTATCCTTTTTGCCACATCGGAGCCTTGTGTCAAAAACCATTGTTTCTGATAATCACTGGAATGTTTTTTTTCTGACTGCTGTGGCTGGTGATGTGTGTACATGTACGTGCATTTCTGGCTTTAGCTGCACCAGGTTTGCTGTCACTGCTCATGCTATTGCAGTCATTTCTGGTTTGCCATGGTGGTTTTAGGAGGTATGCTTGCTGGGTGACCGCGGGCAGTGCCCTCGAACTGTTAAAAAAGCTCCTGGGTTCTGCGTAAAACCTCTTGTGGTCACTATGAACTACATGTACTTCAAGTAGAGCTTTGGTAATTTTATTGTAGTTGGAAGTTGTCAAAATTCCTTTTTTCACATCTGGATTGATGATAAAAAATATGCAGTTTCTGAAAAATTATCCAGGCGAATGCCTAATGGTGATGAATTGCAGTTGCAGATTTTACCAAACCTGGAGGAGAAAAAGATAATTATGGTATAGGGCAAAGCGTTGCGCACTGCTTTACAAGGGATGCTAAATTGTTCCTCTTGTTTGCCGATGCTGGGATGTTAAATTGTTCCTCTTGTTTGCCAATGAGGCTGTGTGACGAGAGCAGCGCATGTACATGTACTAACTCGTTGCGTATATTTGTGTTCTGTACAGGGTTTGATGAGTGCCGACTACACCTTTGATTTGAAACTGTTCAGTAGTGATAGCAGCCTTATCACTGAGCCAGTCAAGGTCCGTGCCAATCTCACCGAGGTCTTCTTCATCTACCGATCTGCCAAACTGTTGGGTGCCAACAGGAACGTGACTGATCCATCGATCCCCGATGATGAGATTGATGTCTACATCATGATGTACAACACGACGTCCGATGAATGGACACCGACCTGTGAAGACTGTGATGCCAGCTCCACCGGGACGTTCATGAATCGTACAGAGACCATGGCCACGTCGTACCTTGATCGTTACCGCAGTCCGCTGCAGCTGGGCACCTTCTTCAACTACTCGGACCAGTACGGAGTGTTCGGTGTGAAGGAACCCTATGAGTGTGTCAGTGTGGCACAATCAAACACCACGCTGATTGAAGTGCTGCGTGAAAAGGGTGCATATGGAGTTGTAAACATCTCATGGCTGGCGACAAAGACACTGGGCTATGAACAGCTGGGTAACTATGCACAATCAAGCCATGTTGTTCAGGAGGCAAACTGGCTTCCAGCTATTGAGGTGCCACTTCAACTGCCTAATGCTACCGTGGGACATATCAAAGTCAGCTTTACAACAACCCATGAACATGCAAGGATCGACAACCCCTATGCCTCCATATTTGTGCTGAAGACTGCACTTCCAGGCGGCGTGATTGAGTTCAGTCTTGGTCAAAGAGTTGTGGCAGTGAACGAGACCATTGGGAGACTTCACATCCCTGTGTCTCGGAGATGCAGTGACTCCGAAAGTGTCACCGTGCACTTCAATGTGCGCTACCAGGCATACCCAGCCACATCGTCAAGTGCCTCGGCGTACAACACCAGTGACTACATCGTTGCTACGCCAACAGTTATTTTTGCTGCCAATGAAGAGACTAACTACCTTGTCATTGATATCCTCAATGACAATACCCCAGAACTGAATGAAACATTGACCATTGACATAATAGCAACAGGTAATTCTACCCTTGGTCCAGAATCTCAACTGCAAATTGTCATTTTGGAAAACGACGATGCCCATGGTGTACTACGGCTGGCATCAGATGAAGCTGCTGTCAAGGAATCTGCAAATCAATACCTGTCCCTGACACTACTTCGTGACCGAGGCAAGTTTGGATCAGTGCAAGTGCAGTGGGACGCAATCGGTGCTACAGCATTGGGTCTTGACGATTCCAGTCACCTATCGTCTGCAAACCTCTCAGCTATAATACAGCGGAGTAAGCAAGGAACACTGGCACAAGAACTGGACTTTATCCCAACATCATCTAGTGTAGTATTGGCCGAGGGACAAGCCAGTGTGGATCTGAAGGTCTACATTGTCAATGACGATATACCGGAGTGGAATGAAACATTCAGTGTTATCCTTGCCAATGTAACTGGTGGTGCAAGAATTGGAATGCCAAACACTTCTGACGTCACAATTATGCCAAAGAATGACCACACACCAGCATTCCACCCAACATCAGCTTCCGTCTTTCTGCAAGAGGACTACGTGAGACTTGCTGGTGCAGTGATAGTCTCACTCAATGCAACAGACCCTGACCTGGGCAGCAATGGTGAATATTCATTTTACCGTTCGGACACGTCCAGCAACTGCAGCTGGCTGTCTATTGATCCAGTAGCCGGTGTGGCGACAAACAAAGTGCCCCTCATGCCTTGGAACACGTCTGACTTGTGCATCACACAGCTTGCCGTCCGGGATCATGGTGTCCCGTCGCTGTCTTCCATCTTCTCACTCTCTGTTGCCATCAACTTCACATCACGCTGTCGACCGGGCACTGCCAGTACATCTGGTTTCCTACCCTGCACAGCATGCCCTCTAGCCACCTACCAGGAAAGATTCGGTGAATCCAACTGCACATTGTGTCCTAACAAGGAAGTGACCATCAACACCGCAGCCGATAAGCTGTCCAAATGCCGTGGTAAGTTCACCGTGGCATCCATTGCACACCTACATGCAAGGATGGTTTTCCTCCTCCCCGGCTCACCAATGTCGTTTTCAGGGAATGTTGCGTGATAGACCGTATTTGGTGGCTTGTTTGTGTTGCCTTTCTAATGAAAACAGAAACTTGTGAAGATAAATATAAAATAAATGGCTATTGGCTTCATGTGATACCATTACACATCGAGCCCGGAGCGAGTATTACTTCAGCGTCACGATGTATGTTGCCGAGCGAATCATCAGACATGGGGATGTATTTGGGAGGGGATTATTATTTCAACTTAACTTCAAAGTCTTCCGAGTTCTGCAGTAGATACATGACAGTAATTGTGAAATAAAACAGAATGATACTTGGGATATCAAACTGCATATTTTAAAATGCCAACACTGAATCAGCTCTGGGGACCGATGGGGTGCCGGTACTAGCATGGGAGTCACTTACTTTTCAATGGCTCCTTGCTGACAGGTGATCTATTTAAACGAAGGGTATATTGGGGTGTATCTAGTGTCCACTATACAGCCCAGTTGGTCAGAGCACCTCATATCTGAGAATGTGACTAGTGCATGGACGGTTTTCTTGGCACGTTCTTCCAGCTGTGTGTCAGCGAGGAACAATGTCACAAGACGACACTGGACTTGATCCATGCCAGCTGTGCCCAAGAGGAACCTACCAGTCTCAAGCAAGACAAAGCAACTGTACCTGGTGTCCTTCCGGAACTGCAACCATTGGCAGAGGAAGCAAATTACCTACAGATTGCTTAGGTAAGTGTATTTTTCTTGGATACCAGGCTCAAAAAATGCTTGGAGCTGGTCTCCAAATACGGACGTATGAGCAAATTCAAACCTGCCGGCATCACCCAAACCTGTCTTTATAACTTATTCTATGATCAGGATTACAGCAGTTGACATGCATACAACACAGATATGCTGGTGTATGTGCATGCTATTCCTGATTGGAGGTGGGTTTCACATTGTAGACTGAGGCTGTGCATCTGCTTATGTGCATATCTGGGATAAAATTATTGCAAATTCCCGGACCATATGTCTCATTTCGCGAATTAACCTAATCTTTCTTTCGATACACTACATGAGAATGCATGCAAGCATGTTCACGTGAACACACACACACACACACACACACACACACACACACTCTCCTGCACACACATTCTCTTTTTCTTTTGCTGTAGAGCAGGACATGTTTTCATGCTCCATAGTCCAAATCCCTCACTGGGCATGAAAGTCATGGTACTGAGAGTACAAGCAAATGTAATGAGTATATCCATTCCTTTCTGGAAAAATTCGATTCTAGTCCTCTACATTATTGTTGACTCCTGGCCACTCGGGCTTGTCATTGTTCTTGTTCAATCTGCAGCTGACCAAGATGGAGATGGAATACCGGATGTGATTGACAATTGCATACACTACAAGAACACTTTACAAGTGGACAGCGATGGAGATGGTATTGGCGATCTGTGTGACTGTGACGGTGAATTTGCGGCCAGACTGTGCGCGAACGATGGCTTCTGTCTGAGTGGTGACCGCGACTATTCATGCCTGTGTAGCATTGGTTACACTGGTACTCATTGTGAAGTGGAGATTGACGAGTGTGAGTCGAATCCATGTGCGCTTGGTAGCACATGTGTTGATCGACTTGCCATGTACGAGTGCGTTTGCGATGACAGTTATGCCTGGGGATTCCAGTGCAATCAAACAAACCCCACCATACGCCAGGTATCAGAAGCAGTTCCTGTGGGTGGCTCAATCGCCAAAATTCTTCCTGAGAAGCGTGAAAACTTTGAAATCAACTCGTACGTTTACAGCATCACATCTGGAAACGCAGACAGCCTTCCATTCCATCTCGACTCTGCTTCAGGAGATCTATGGCTGGACAGACACCTTGATAGAGAGACGTTGGATGAGTATTCCTTCACCCTGTCTATTGCGAGGATCAATGAAGCTCCGCCAAGAGTATCTCTCTCAACAGAAACGAATGTAAGCATACTGATTGAAGACGCCAATGATAATAAGCCTGTGTTCACCACCTTTAACTGGTCAATAGCAGTCAGCGAGGATGCGGCATTCGGTACAACGCTGGGACTGGTCAGCGCGACGGATGCTGATCTTGGAAGCAATGGCTCGGTGTGGTATAACATGACCATGACCGGGTTTGCTTTCCCAGTCTGGGGAATCGACAACGACACCATCTTAGCGGTCGAGTACGAGACTGTCAACAATCTGTCCGACTACGACTCGATGTGGCTGGAGAGAATTGTATCACTGGATCCCAACAGCGGTGTGTTAACTCTGATGGACCAACTGGTCTGGAACAAGACTTCACAGATCATGTATGAGCTTCAGGTTTACGACCGGGGATCTCCTCAGCTCCTTGGAAACTCATCTACGTTTGTTTTGACAATTCTGGCGTCCAACGATTATTCACCTTTCTTCCATCCGAAATCTCACACTGTTACTGTGAAGGAAGATATCAAGATTGATGAAACTATCGCTCAGACGCAGGCCTATGATGGAGATTCTGGTCCATCTGGAGAAGTCCGCTACACGATTGAGAATGGCACCTACTCCAAGTACTTCACAGTGGACCCGTTGAGTGGTGAGGTGATCGTGGCGAAGACTCTGGACAGAGAAACACATCCTCTGGGAATGGTGATCAGGGTGATTGCCACTGATCAGGCTCCTGCACCGGCACCGCGGCGCACGGCTGTGTGCGTCATTACAATCATCTTGAAGGATGTCAATGACAACCATCCTACGTTCCACACATCCAACGTTCATCTGACTCTCCGAACACCTCAACCTGGAGACGTTATCTACCAGACCAACGCCACCGATCCAGATCTGAATCATGCTGCTGACGTCAGCTATGACCTGTTTGTTGATGCATACAGCTTGTTCTCTGTGTCGCCGACCGGGGAGCTTGTCTTGGAGCAAGAGACGACAGAAGCAAGACCCGTGTCTTACTATCTGTTCATTGAAGCTGCTGACAATGGCACTGTTCGACTGTACAGCTTCCAACGTGTTATTGTGACATTCCTCGGTCCCGATGATCCCGATGACTTAGGTCCCGTACCAGTCAGGATATCAGCCGACGTTGATGAGAACACTGCGCCAGGTTTTAACGTGCTGAACACAACGGACGTACAGGAGCCTGGCGGCTTGCCATCTCACGTCATGGCCAACTTCACAATCGTCGGCCAGAGCAGTGGAAATCACTTTGCACTGTCCGGTTTGACCAACGAACTCATGGTAACAACTCCCGACGTGATAGACCGAGAAGAAAACCCTTACCTGCTCGTGACGCTTCGAATGACAAATCCTCAACTCAATAATATCTCGACACTCTTCACCATCAACGTGACCGTGATCGATGAGAATGACAACCGACCAGTGTTCACCGAAGAAGCATACTATGCGGCTGCATTGGTACAGCCAGAAACACAGCACGTACCAGGTGTCATCCTGACTGTCACCGCCATTGATGCTGATGCTGGATCCAACGCGCTGGTCACGTACAACGTGGGCGATGCAGGGATATTTCAGGTCGCTCCTGAGTCCGGAAAGATCACCACAGACGATGTCCTTGAGACATATGTGCATCTTGCATTCAGTGTGCGGGCACGCGATCATGGAACACCATCATTGTCATCAACCGTCATTGCCAATGTGTTCACATACCCGAAATCTGTTGCCACCTTCATCACGATTCCCTGCAATTACACAGTGGATAGTGACACGTCGAAAATGCTGGAAGCCAAGCTAAAATCCCTAAGCCTGGGAGGTAGAAGCGTCTTCATTACCAATGTGACTGCAACAGCCAACAAGTAAGATCATGGATAGTTCACAGCTGACTTGTCATTGCTTGTCACGGTTTGTTGCTGGATTTGAGTTCTATCCGAGTACTACTAATGAGTACTATCCGAGTACTACTAATGCACTTTAGTTGCCCAATGATATTCTGTGCAGACAAACTGTATAGTTGCAGTACTTGGTGTGAAGAGAGAGAGAGACAGAGACAGAGACAGAGAGATAGAGAGATAGAGAGATAGAGAGAGAGAGAGAGAGAGAGAGAGAGAGAGAGAGAGAGAGAGAGAGAGAGAGAGAGAGAGAGAGAGAGAGAGAGAGAGAGAGAGAGAGAGAGAGAGAGAGAGAGAGAGAGAGAGAGAGAGAGAGAGAGAGAGAGAGGTGATAAGGAGTATCGCAATAATATGCCTTTCAAGGAGAGTGTTGGCAATTTTTGTACCATTACATGATCTGACTGATGACGTGTTGTACTTTTCTAATCCAGGACACTGCTAGAAGTGGTTGTAACACGCCATGCCCACTCAGCAACTGGTGGAAAACCTCCCATCATTGACTACGAGATAAAACCAATTGACCTAGCGGATGCTGGAGAGTTGATGTGCGGCAAGGCAGTGGAGTCTCGTAGCAACGTTGTGCTAGAAAGCTGGCACATTGCTATTATTGTCATTCTTTGCGTGGCCTCTGTTCTACTCATTGCGTTCTTGGTCTGGAGACGCAAGACAGCCTCAACTAGGAAGAAGAAGAGGTAGGCATTTTTAGCAATAGGTTGTTTGCGAGTAATGTTAATGCGCGTGCTGGTAGAAATGGGATAAAATTCACGATGACACTCTTAGTGGTGGTGGAATCGAGTTGTGTTGTGCATTGCGGAATGTATCAGTGTCGTCGGGCCTTTTTAATAGGACCTGACGATAGACTTCTCCGTTTCTCCCTCTCCCACATGTGCACACAACTCAGAGCGACAAATCCGTCTAGTGTTTCCGAGGAAGAGGTCAAGATGAAGCCATTAAAGTCTCCCGGGAGAAAGGAGAAAAGGTACAACAAATGCATGTACACATACGCGCAGTGCAGTGGCGCAACCTGAGCAGTCCGTGCGCGGCAAACTCCGAACGCAGCACAGTATGGATCACTACTGACTTATTGCCTGTTACTTCACACATCATCACCAGGCCTTTAGGAGGTTATACCAGTCATGCATAACCCAGGCACTGTAGCTCATCATCGGGCCGACAATTTTGAGAACCATCATCAGCCGCTGCAGACCCTGATGTTGTCCTTGTTGTCCTTTGGACCCCGACGAGGTCCCTTTCGGCGCACGTTCTGCATGCTACATGTATCACTCAACCCGAGAAAGGCACTGTGAGTACTAGCACACCATTTGACGGCTGCAAGCTGAGTGCCAGTGCAGCTTTACTGGCTAGCCTGGGATCATAGCCACCCGGCATGGTGCGTAGAATCGGGTCCTTGTAGGCAAGCTGTCTTCCTGCGGAGATCAAGATGCGTGTTGGCCTGCAGCCGCATATTATAAAGCCTGGGAACTTGAGACACCTATGTGGTCCTGCGTGTATGTATATATTTGTGACCCCGAGGTCCCCTTTTGGCGCAGGTGCCCTTTTGGCGCAGGTTCTTTTTTGGCGCTGTGTCCGCGCAGACTGAGCAGGTTGCACGACCGTATGCATACGCCTTATTTATTATACATGCACAGGAGAAATTCTTGTCTTTCTGGCTGCTTCTTCTTGAGACTCTTCTTGGAACAAGAGTAAGAATCAGGTCTTCTGAGTGTGGTGTGCGTGGGACTAACGTGAGCGGCCTGAGTGAGAGTAATCAGAAGAGCCCATCGTCGGGACTAAAAAAACGGACGACAACTGGCGCCCAATGTGGGGCTCGAACCCACGACCCTGAGATTAAGAGTATCATACTCTACCGACTGAGAAACCCCCCGACGACACCGTGATCTTTAAAGAGGGGGGGGGGGGGGGAGGGACTGCTCTCTAACTGCAGGGTTGGCTGTATCCACTTCTAATGAATGTGATTGACAGCATGTGATATCATAGCATGCAGGGTATACGGTAGGTTGTGTCACAATGCAGCGTATTCTATCTTCCCTGTGTATGACAGCATGCGTCGCGAAGCCAAACGCATCATGAAAGACAAGAAGGCCATGGAGCATCCTGACCTGGCGGATGGTAAGACAAGGACAGACTGTGGTGTTGTTGTTGATCGCTGCCAGTAACTGTTTTAAAAGCCACCACTCACCAATAGCATGTCAGTGGATATGCATAGGCAGCATGCCGCTGAGGCAGAGAAAAGCACCTTGCTCGCTTACGATCAGACACGGCTTCATTGACAAAGTTATTGGAACCTACCATATTTATGTATATCTGTGTATCTTGACAGCGTAGTGCACACTATAACCCACTGAAACTTGCTCACATGACCCAAAACCTGATACAACGTACTCATCAGCTCACCTATACCTGCACTGGGTTTATGTCACGGAAAGCACCATGATGCTCTGCGGTCATGCCGAAAGGTGGTGGTTTGAGGCTTGTGCATTCAGAAAGCTGTATGGCTTTTATAAAGTACTCACTCAGCTCTTGCAGAAATGTTTGCTCAAAGTGTCGTAAGTTTGTTGAAAGTTTCTTTCCTGTTCCACTTTGTGTTGGGTAGACTTCTACATTCGCTCGGGATCGATTGTCAACAATCCCCTCTACCAGCCTGACCGTGACACGTTTCAGGTAAGTGGATGCTACTCTGGGAGTCTCTGTATCCATTACTGAGTTCGAGGGAAACAAAGGGGCGGGGTCTTTCCTTCTGTGCAGCTGAGAGCCTGTTCGTGGGACTGGAAATGGAATGCTTGCAAGTGCAACGAAAACGCACTGGAGCTGGAGAGCCCTTAGGAAAATGGTGAAAATGAAGGAAAGGAGTTTGTTTTACATATTTTTTTCGAACTATCCATTTGGAGTTGGATGCAGAGCAGTAAAGGCCACACTGGACCACTGCTCAATAAACCGTAGGCTGGCTACATGATGGTGTTCTGGGGTTATACTACCCATAGACTCCAGCAGTCTATAGTGGACGTGGAGCAATGTTGCTGTCCAATCATCGCTTTCATTCTCCATTGAATCTCAGCAGCCGTGTTATTCCACGGAGCTTTTGGAAGAGTGCAAACCACCACTCGATCGTATGTGATATTGCTGAGTTCATGTCTCCGTTTCCCGGGTCACTGTGTTCGTATACAGATGTCCAGCTTTGAGGAAAGGCGTGGAACAGCCTACAGTTGGGTAAGTACTCTGTGTAGTGCTCACCTGGTTACACATTGCTACTGATGAATTCCTCCAGAACGGCCTGCATGGAAAAGGATGAACGATCTTATCCATATGAGGATGAACGATCTTATCCATATAAGGATGAACAATCATATCCATATAAGGATGAACGATCTTATCCATATAAGTTTTGCCTCCATTGTCTTGTTACCTTGCATACTCACAACACTCTTTACAAACAGTCTCCGGCCTACACCAATCTATTGAAAATTAAGTTATCCGAACCTTGCATTTCTCATGCCTCAACCATGGTCTTTAGTCATCCCATTATGCCAGCCTACATGGTCTACATGGTCACACTGTCATTGCTACTCTAGTATGGTATAATAGTACTGAGCGGATCATTTCACCTGTGATGCTCTTCTGTTGTGTATCTATACCGCAGACTCCGGATAATGATTTTGGCACTGAAGATGAGGACATGTTCGCACCGGCTGAGGGCACGGGTGTCACCAATGCTGCCTTCAGGGATGCCAGTGATGACGACTCAATGGGTGACAACTACATGGAGAGGGACGAAACCATACAGACACCATACGTCGGAGTTGACAACCCGATGTTCAGCATCGACTCCGACGCAGGACATCTGGAAATGGATGATCCCGTATTGACACCGAACGGCGAGGGAGTGGACAATCCTATGTTTAGCATGGGTTCGAACATGGGTACTGGTCACCTGGAGATGGATGGAACCATGCTAACTCCAAGCTACGGAGGCGACAGCCCACTCCGTCCGTTTAGCCCTGAAACATCTTCCCAGACAGCGCTCATCAGCGTAGTAGAGGAAGACGACCCTGTCCAGTACACGTACAAAGGTACAACCAGCATCTCAACCCCGCAAACACTCATGAGGATGAAGTAAGTCATGAGAAAATATGAACTGTCCCGCCTCTCTAGGTTATCATATTATCTGTAATGAGTTGGAACCTTCTGGTGACTGTATTTGGAGCAGAGAAGAGTCTTTGAATTGCCCTGGTCCCTATGCTGTTGTATTAATTGGTGTAAAAAAAGGAGGTCAGTTGATTACTAGGACTAGATTTGAAAAAAAACTTACCATCACGACCACGGTCAACTCTATACTTGTGAAGTAACACTGGGAAGTGTATTCACAGTGTGTTCTTTCCCTCAAGTGTATTTCAAAAAGAATTGAGATCGTAAAGTGACCGAGTCCGACATGTGCTTAGCCTGATGAACAGAATGTAATGACATGTTGTTCAGGCTCCAGTTTACTTCTTTGTCCTCAGCTTGAGGGGGCAGTAGCTGGTCGTAGAGTGGCACACACACACAGACACCCACACCCACACACACACACACACCATTTGGACCATTTGACGCCCATCGCCGAGGGCGATGATAGCGACGCTACAGCAGAAGCCATAGCAACTTGTACTGGGATTGCACCATTCAACAGCTTGCAAGGCTGAAGAATTGACCGCCATTATTCAGCCTGGTCTACACCACACAGCTATGAAGTGGCTTTTTCTGGCCAGTGAATCCCTACTTTTTGGTCATTTTTTTCTTTTTCTTTCCCCGCACACACATCACACCACATACTCCGGCATGCACCGGCTGTTGGTAACCGCCCAAGAGAATGAAAGAAAAGTCAGGAGGAGTGTGAGAAAGAGAAGAAAGACGTGTGTGACCATAATCGTCGGGAATCGAACCCGCAACCTATCGATTGGAAATCGCTGCACATACCACTGTACCATGTGGGACATACACACACACACACACACACACACACACACACACACACACACACACACACACACACACACACACACACACACACACACACACACACACATGTTCCTTGCAGTGTGGGCTACATTTGTATCTGATCTATGCTTCGTTCTGACTCTCCCGCTCTCTTCCTAACTTGCCCAGGATACCGTAAATGTCCAAGGCAGGTTCTCAGGTAAGCTCAAATACCACATACCTGGGTGGCAACCGCACAGTTTGCCATACAATGAACACGTACTGTTTTGGCCCGGGGGTGGGGTGGGGGGGGGGGGGGGGGGCAGTGCTTGTTTAGCTTACCGTGCAGATTAATACTACTGGTAGCGTGAGATGTTGTACATGTCCAGTTTGGCCATCACGTGCAACGAGAAAATGCCTACCTCTGGCGCCCCAGACCTGGGCCGATTGCATTGTACAAGCCGGTGATATTTACCCTTGTACCTTCCCGGCCCCCTTGTATACCTCAGTATGATGAAGAAAATGTGGAGGTGAACTTGAGGATAGGAATTTAGTACTTCGGCCTGTGATTAGTTGCAGTTAGGCAATGCTCATGATATGACCTATGGCCAGGCATGTGCAAATCGACTTGTGTACGTTCACCCAGTGTCCATACGGAGACCATAATAGTACAATCTGTATAATGTTTTCCCCCTTATAACCTCCATTTTCAGACTTCTGTTGTATAGTTTCCGTGCGTGCGATTTGGCATAATACGTCACACACGACTGTAAGTTGCACCCTTTTTCGACCTTTGGGTTAATTCTAGGGCAACTTACAGCCAGGAAAATACGGTTAATATTCACTGCAACTCCGAGCAAAGTTGTGTTCGATTGATGATCTTGTGTGTCCTGCTAGGTTTGGCTAGACCAACACGGACAGAAGCAAATATCACGTATCTGATGTAATACTGCAACTCTTCTCTACTACCGAACAATAATTCTCAATCAAAATACCTCATCATGTAGCTCAGAGTAGTAATTTGTGTATTGCTTGTCAAGCTAAATCAGCCATACATCACCAGAAAGAACAATTGTTTTTGTTCCTCATTGCCGGCTTTGTACAAGTACAAAATATGCCTCTGTCTTCAACACTGAGATAACTTGCCACACACAGCACATCGCAGTCTTGTTGGTGCGTCTGATTCTAGTCAAGACACAGTGCACACCATTTTGAAGTGCTCAAGCTGTTTCTTCATTTTCATAATTCAAAGTATTTTTCAAAAGATCTATCAGCAATGGCTGAATGGACGCTAATATTCAATCACTCAGTCTACTTTGTAATCACTGTTTAAAATTGAACAACGGACCATCCATCGTCTACCCCCTCCCCTTCTTCTATCCTCTTCAAGTTCACACCAATACGTTAAAAATATCTATTGGTCCACAACAGAAATGATTGATTTTCAATGCCAATGACAATCCGGCATGGTATATTGTGAGAAGTCACAAGTGCATCGCTGGAGTACTACAAATACTAGCGGACCAGTACTTGTTTGAGCAAGCCCAAGTACTCAATGGAGGGGACTGAATAGAATGGAGATTGGCGCTGCAGGATGAAGTTGAATCTAGCAAGATTCATGCTAAGCTTGAGTACATATTATTATTACACCTTCCAGTGGCTAAAGATGAATCAGTGCCAATATAGGTGAGGAGGGGGCGTTTGCCAGCCATGGCGTAGAAAGAAAAAATCAGAAGTGTGGTGGTGCACCAATACCATGGTAAATAACTGAGGAAAGGGAGCAGTACAGCCGACGTGAGACGACCGAGACTAAACAGGTATATTGACTATTCAAGCGCCTTTGCCTGACGGACATGAACGGGCAACGCCAGCCATTTAGTATAAGAGCAGTGAAAAAGGGGGACGATACAAACAGAGATGTGGTAGCTCGGAGGAGACGGACTTTACTACTTGTGGGGGAGTTCGAAACAAACCAATTAAGTTGCTGTAGGTGCGGGGAATAGATAATAGTATTATTATGTGATCAGGTCGTATGTGTATGGAGGGGGGGGGGGGGGGTGTACTGTTGTGAACTTTCCACGATAAGGCTGCATGAGCAGTCCTCGGATGTGAAATTTAAATACAGTGTCACGGAAACAAGGCACAGCACACAGCCAAAGAAAGCAAAGTGTCCATATCTCCAATGCATACGTATAAGAAGGAGACACTTCAGGCTCTTGAACATCTTGAAATATTCAGTTAATAAAATTGTTATTTGCCAGCGGGGCGGCCACATCTACCGTTCGCAAGACACACATGACCGTTCCTGGAGCACTTTGTCCCCACGCGACGGTTGGTCCAGACGTTGGGTCTATGTCGAACAATGCCCTTAACCGTGTGTGGTCGCTTGGGATTGTGACAGTACTGCAGGAAAAGTAAGGCAATAAAAGCATAACGCGGACAGACAAATTCAGATTGTAGTCAACTGATTCTACAAAACAAACTTGATTCGTCATCAAGAGAAAGGACGGGCCCTTGCTTCTACCTTTTGTACATACCACACTCGCGCGATTAGTGCCTCTGGGGCACTATTTTTCAACGTCCATCACAGATGGGGCACCATTCAAGAGAGGGCACTATTCAAGAGAGGGCACTATTCAAGAGAGGGCTCTATGTTTTCAATGCTGGTACGTTTACGTGATCTGGGCCCGCATAAAAACAAAGATGGCAAAAAAACAGAGCTTTAAGTTTACTGTAAAGTATCACGACTCGACATAATGGGCAACAAGAACTGTGATGTTGATCCTGAAACCACCAGTTCAATGACATGAACAAGAACATTGCCAAAAGAACACCAAACTTGCACATGGACTTGGTTACAGGCCTGGGGGGGGGGGGGGGGGGGGCACTATTCAAGGGAGGACTATATTTTTAATTGCCGCTTAGAGACTGGGGCACTATTCGAGATAGGGCATTATTCAAGAGAGGGCTCTAATCGAGAGAGAGAGAGAGAGAGAGAGAGAGAGAGAGAGAGAGAGAGAGAGAGAGAGAGGGCCGGAAAGAGAGAGGGCCGGAGAGGGGAGAGAGAGAGATATACAGCTAACAATGAAAGCAATACCTGGCATCGTGAATTGGTTGGATTCGGATCCCCGTGTTGGTAGCAGTGGCCATGAATCTGACAGAAGCCCTTGGTTACCACGCAGCGGGTGTCTTTGCAGGATTCACAAGACAAACACGAGAGCGGCTTGCCCTTGCACACACCTCTCCTGCAGGTGTCATCCTTTGTGCAGCGGTTTTTGTCATCGCATTTAGCTCCAGACTGATCCTGCCATGCGTTGCGCGTGGCAATACCAGCATCGCAGTACTACACAGCAGGGTTAGAAGAAAAGGCAAGGAGGCAGTCATGCACAAAATGTCAACTATAGGCAGTGTGGCTGAAGGGCTTCCATGCTGCCCACGGTTCCAATGGTCATGGGATTGTATATCGTTTTTTTCCTTCGTATAAATTTTTAATAGACAAAGTGTCTGAAGTCCTTGCTGCAAATAGTGCTCAGTACCCTAACAAGGGCAGAGCGTACTACACAAGGCAGAACAACAGAGACCAAAAATCTTTCTCGTTTATAATACTCCGAGTTTCGTGTTCAAAAAACACTCATCAGATGATTTTAAAGCAGTTCTAGTCAGATTTTGGATTTGAAATTTTGGATGAAGGTGCCTCCAGCCCTATTGATTACACTGAGCTCAAAACCTCAATTTCTCAAATTTGGTGCTTGTCGCATTTTGTATCTAAACTCTTCATATTTTAACTAAAGTCTGTTACCCCTCTTGATCAAAGTCTGGTTGGAATCGAGAAACTACTGTACTTAATATGCTCAGTTATATTTGGCAGCAGGATCATTGCACAGCATTGCACAATGTAGATTCCCCACCAAAAGAGTAGGCATGCAACCGTACAAGAGCCCGTGACAAGACTTTGTATTGTATATTTATCTGATCGGGTCAATCTTCTTCATGCACATACACACCTTGTGTGTACTGAGTCTCATTAATGAAGTTGGTCTAACAGTTCTGATATAAACCCAGCGTAAATTGACTCGACCGGGGTCTGTGCCGTGTCTCTACACAGTACAGAGTGCTGTGCCCTTGCAAACATGTACGTGTGCTGCCAAACCATGAACTCATACCGCATGTGTATTTAATCAGTGTGCCGAAGCACCGTGATGAGCGACTTAGCCTCTCAACACCCAATGGGCAACGAGAGCAGAACTCATTAATTTTCATTTTCCTTCAGCTGTGTTCAAATAAGCATCTCTACTGGTAAGTTCCTTACTCCGCACAGAGACGCATTGACGTATCCATCCGCCCAGCACTTTGTCTCAATGTTGCAGTGTTTTCTACCAGCATTGCATGGCTTGGTCTCGTGCTCTGGTGGACATGCTGTACCACGATCTGCTGGCCGGGTCACACAGCGGTAGCGGCGGCGCGTTCCAGGATTGCAGCTATCAGAGCAGCTTGACCAGCTACCCCACTTTGTGACTAGACAGTCCACTGCAGCATGAAACAGGCAAAGACAGAACAACACCATCTTGACCGGGGTTGGTTTTCTAGCCACAGGTGCAGACAGTTGAACAAGTTGGCTGTTGCTAGCATAGGAGCTAGTGCTCCCCATCGGCAGACTGACACTGGCCTGACTCATGACTGCATTTTCTGATAATAGAAGAAAAATTATTTTGTTACTCAGTTTGTATACATGTACACAGATATGGCTGTACTCTACGCAAGCCGAGACTTCATGGTATCACTATGGGACGGACTGAGAGAGCAATGCTGGTGTTGATTGTGAGGTCACCAAGCAAAAAGCACAATAACTATGACTATCATTCCGATGAGACCTTTCGCACCATTACTTCTCAAATCCGTACATGGTGATAGCGTGACGAAGCACAACAATGACAATTTATGCAGCATATTAGCGGAAAAATTGTGATGAAACGCACACAGGCTGAATGATAGTGCGTTGCACCAAGGAGTGCAAGAACTATAACAGGGAGGTGGGACGTCAAATAGCACTAGCTTCCTAACAAACTCCTTCTGTCTACAAAGCTCAGGCTGTAGGCTGCTTACAAACACATTGGTTGCCACTCTGCCGAGCACCAGTACAGCAACGTTTCCTATGGACAACGGAGTACACTTTGTAGTTGCTGAACACAAAAGCCACACACAAACACACACACATACACACACACACACACACACACACGCACACACACACACACACACACACACACACACACACAAAATACTCAAAGCATTAATCATCGAATGCAGAAATGCCCTACACTCCTATCTTCCCTTAGGATAAGGGGCAGCTGATTGAAATAAATTGATTCCGCACTCAAGTAGGATTAGGTTAAGCAAGTGCTGTATGCTGATTGCTACAGCTGGTTCAGTCTCATGATCAGGGGATGCAGCATTGCATGATTTCCCCGAATCACACATTCAAGGCGTTGTTTAATTTAAAACATAGAATACCATTCTCATAAAAGTACAGTGCATACTTGAAGCCACAAGACCTGCCTGATTATTGCCATACCGAGGCATGAAAAATTTGAGTTGCCACATTTTCGTTTATCGGTCACTGAATGTGTTCAGGGCACGATTTTCCACCTCTGTCAAATGCTTCCACAAGCTCTGACCGGTCATGCTCACTAGCTAGCAGCCCAAATTTCAAATTCCCTCAGTCGTACATATATGTACTTCACTAGTTTGAGGGAAAGAGACATATATGTACAGTCTAATATCATGACATGGCAGTGTAATACACTCGGATGGAGAGCCAAAAAAGAGGATAGCGGATAACTTGTAAACTTATGGTCCTCTTTTTTAATCATGATAATAATTATCCTTTTAATTTAGGACAGTACGTATTATACTGCAAAGGAAAAAAGGCCTCTATCTGTTGAACTACACGGACAGTGCCCATTCCGACACAATCATCTGCGTCTCCAAAACACCTAGAGTGCAGCTGCACTTGTAAATCCTAATCCCAACTGATTCGAAGAAGAACGTGAAAATTCAAGGCAAGCCACACTGTGTACTCACGTATTGTGCCGAACGCATCTACTGCGACCCCACCAGCCACATGACCGGTAGTGCTTTTTAACCCGATTCTCGACACCTGTAGCAGTGTAATTACACGTGTTCGGCCTGCAGATGTACAGTGAGACACAGTGGTAGCATAAGAACTGAGTACATTGGCTTACTGAATATTGAAGCTATCGGATGCTATGCGGAGAAACGATCTGCCCTTGAAGCATGTTAGTACAGTAGTTTTGTAATCTTGAAGGCACTCAGCCAACACATACATTGTACATGTACACACACACACACACACACACACACACACACACACACACACACACACACACATACACACACACACACACACACACACACACACCACCACCACCACCACCCGGCACCACCACACAAAATGGACACACACTTGCTCTCTTTCTTTTTCTCTCTCTCTCTCTCTCTTTCTCTCTCTCTGTCTGTCTCTCTATCCCTCTCTCTCTCTCTCTCTCTCTCTCTCTCTCTCTCTCTCTCTCTCTCTCTCTCTCTCTCTCTCTCTCTCTCTCTCTCTCTCTCTCTCTCTCTCTATCTCTATCTCCAGGGGCGGATCCAGGAATTTTTCAGGGGGGGTTCAAATTTTTTCGAGTGCACAGAATTAAATTCACTTCAAACTGTTTTCGGTTCGTTCACTACGAGTACACCGGAAGTTGCAAAATCTTTATTGTCACGGTAGCCCTTGCATTGCTTGGGTAGACGAGGGTAATGCGTTTAGAGCCTTACAAAGTACAGAGCTGCAGCACAGGCAGAAACTAAGGCCGTGACTGCAGCATTTTCCGAACTGACGGAAGGCGAAGTTCTCTGACTGTCCTCCGGCTGGGACTCCGTGTCGTCACATTCGCGCCGTACACGGCGGAACAAAGCCAAGCTCAATGGCAACTGATCGGCCGCTCGCCTCTTTGGCAGACGTCGCGACATGGCAAACTACACGACAAACACAAACATTATCTTCGTACTGCGACGGAGGAAACCTACAGTCCAGCCAGCGCGAAATAAAACAAAACGACAAGGAAGGGAAGGAGGAAAAGTGGCAGTTTCTCCACCTTTTGCTCCACCGCGACATGGCAAACTACACGACAAGCACAAACATTATCTTCGTACTGCGACGGAGGAAACCTACAGTCCAGCCAGCGCGAAATAAAACAAAACGACAAGGAAGGTATTACTCCTAAGGAGGACAAGTGGCAGTTTTTCCACCTTTTGCTTGTTGCTCCACCACTTGAAGTGAACTGTCGATCGTTTCAAGTCACATGATACGCGTACAGACACTTCGATTCGAACCAGGGGTCTATACGACTCCCTGATTCGAACGGTACGCGTACAACAGTCCCGACCACTGCATGCATGCAGTGACCTAGTACATGTACCTGCACTGCCTGTACGTGACTCGTACTGCATGCATGCAGGATGCATGCCAGTGAAGTCTACTACTAGTACTTGTAGCTGCTGGCTACGCGGTACGCTACACTTCGCTGGCTGCGCACGTGGATACCACAAAAATATCGACTGGACCCATGGTCGAAATTATTTTAGGGGGTTCGTCCGAACCCCCTGAACCCCCCCCCTGTATCCGCCCCTGATCTCTATCTCTATCTCTATCTCTCACACACTCACACTCACTCTTTCTCTCTCTAACAATACTCTCATCAGAAACTGATCAACGTAACTGTATACAACACAACAATCATTGATGTATTGTTACTATTCTCAGGCTTCTCGGATCATTTAGCCGTCCCCATTGAAAAGAAAAACAAGTTCAAAGATGTAGTTCTGTACACGGTTAAAGCGGTGAAATCAGTGACTGGTGAACGGTATAGTTTTATAATTATTCCCGTAGCTATGCAGAAGACGTTACTTCAGTAACGTCTGGCGCTAGCCAGGGTCCACACAGCTTTAATTTGGTGTTTGTTTGTTTGTGTGTGTCACGCCTGGCGCTATCCCGTATCTCTCCCGTACCGTACCATACCATCAAAGACAGCTGGCCACAAACAGCTGGCCACAATATTCAAATAGGGCTTTCAAATGCAAGATCATAACGTGAAGCAACTTGGAAGAATGAGTATGAATGCGAAGTATATTGGGTAATGCATGCAGGGCGATTGTGCGGGTTCGAATCCCAGGTGATGCCTGAAAAAAATAGGAGAATTGAAAAATGTATAACATCCCTATGCTTTTTGTGCCTAGGTCATCAAGGTGGTAGACGTTGTCGTATTACCCTCGACCGTACCTGTCCAGTACCGTACCGTACCATCAAAGATGGCTGGCCACAAACAGCTGGCCACAAAATTCAAATAGGGCTTTCAAATGCAAGATCATAACGTGAAGCAACTAATAATACTTGGAAGAATTAGTATGTATGCGAAGTGTATCGGGGGATGCATGCAGGGCGATAGTGCGGGTTCGAATCCCAGGTTATGTCTTGAAAAAAATAGGAGAAATGAAATTTTTTATAACATCCCTATGTTTTTTTGCCTAGGTTATCAAGGCAAAAAAGCATAGCGTTAGTCCATCAGCCAGTGGTGCCAAAGTGAGTCCCCTGTTGCACTTACAAATCGAACACCTGGAACAGACATCAATCGACAGCAAAAGCATCACTGAATCCGACCTGCCTACTTTCCCTGGCGAAACTCTTGCACTCCTTTTGCAGTGCGCCTTGGAAGTTCGACAAATTTCTTCTTCTTCATCAGCCATTACGAGGTTTTCCATCCGTTTTATCATGACATCCAATGCGTCTTCAGTGAAAAACGTGGAGTTTTGTCAACGTTTGGTGTGGTTTTCCGTGGCGATCGACCTAACATCGCGAAATAAATCGCCGTCGATTTGAGCAGAGGTGAGTTGGCTTGGAGCACGTACAGATTCAAAAAATATGTGTACATGCGCACCGGGAAGAAGATGAAGATGCTCACCATTTTCAAAATAACTAATTCAAAAAACTACATGACTATTGTACTGCAATTGTTGTAGTTACTCGTTTGCAACTACAATGGTATGAAGAAGATAATCAAGCGAGGTACAGAGGGATTGATGGCTGATCAAAGCCCAACGGACCAGCCCGAGGGCTTTGATCAGTCATCAAGCCCGACTGTACCTCGCTTGAATATGCTTCAGACGATCCCCAACAATTGTTTTGATTTTGAATTCAATCGCTTTATTCTTTGGGTGATCTCGAGTGTGGTAGATCTCTCTCGTACTTCGAAGTAGTACAACTGTAACTGTACTACTACCTGGTTGCAACATGTTCAAAGCAGCCTTGCCTTTATTTCAACTGTTTGCTGTCAGCATCCAGAGCCATGGCGTTTGCTAGTTGGTCGTAATGGAGAAGAGAACTGCAGGGCATTCACTCGATGTACAACATCCATCGCCGCAGATTCCTTACTTTTAGCTCTCCACGTTCCTTATTTTTCCAGGGATCAGGACCTTCCCGGGGTGATTCCATTCAGGGTGGAAGCGTAGATCACTTTTGCCAAACAGTAAAAACTACGCTTCAAACCTGCTTGACATGACTCGGGGTGCATACTTCGGAAACCCGAAGGTGGATGATGTTCAATGCTAGCTCATTGTAATCTTCCTGAAGGTATGTATTCGGATGCTCAATTAAATAGAACAGTGAAAGAGATGTGTAATGGAACAACACTCTACAAGTAGGCGAACAACAATTTTATTGTAATTTGAATCCAGGCACACGTGTAATACGGAAACTGCAATGGTTTACACTGCAAATCTTCTCGATTTGCAAGATTTTTCCCGTAATTCACAAAAATCTGAAAGTTCATTCCTGAAACGCGCATGGCACTGATTGGAGATTGGGTTTAGGTCACAACAATGGCTGTCGATGAAATGCCAAAAATGGTCACTTTGTCGGCTTCCCCCTGCAGAGTGTGCAAGTCGTTTACTCTTTTTATTTGCGGATTCGGTGTACAGGGTACCTAAACTCCCCATTGAGGCCAAAATCAAGTATTCGATTTCTAAGTGCAACAGGGTGCTTGAATTTGACGACTTCTGAGTTCTTGGCTGATGGACTACGTAGGGCCCTGAGCTTCCAGGCTCTCTCGTTACGAAAAATTATGAGTAAAGTCAAAAACAGATTTCAACAATGATTCACATTGTGATCAGCACATGTGCTGATCACAGCCTAACTTACCCACTGGGGTCACTGGGGCCAGCCATGACAATGGTGGACATAACACCCAGGAGAATTGTGGCGGGGATGATGGGATGCAGGACAGCCATCGTGAGTAGCCCGAAATCGACGCTGGTTTCTGCGGAGCAGCAACCAAGCGAGATCAGCAGCAGATGATGGAATATGACCAAACCTGAACTGAAATAGGAAATTCCCAGCCATCAAACGCTATAATTTCTCCCATCCATCCATACACTCACTACACGTCATAGTGAAGTTGTATTAGAAATCTGAACAGCCACAGCGGATTGTGTGCCGGCAGCAATTCGTTATACCGACCTGTTGACCCGGAATATAATGTTGTGTACCTTGAAGGAAGACCAGTCACCAGTCACCAGCCATACAAAATTTAGTTCGGACTGGGTTTTGGGTTTTTTTCGGGAACCAATTGTAATCACTTTCTGGACGGGTGCGAGGCCACAACGTGGCCTTTTCCGCTGCAAACGTAAATAGACCTGGATTTCAGTTCCTACAATTGTAGCTACAACTACAGTACAATACTCTACCAAACCAGACCTAGTGTTATTACCTGTTAATCTCGATCGTCCCGAAGACTGTGACTCCTGTCCTGGTGTCAGTGTTGAGAAGATTTCTGTCCTTGATGCTGACTCCACTCTCCGTTGTCCTCTAGCCAATTGCGCTAACTAAGATAATGTTCCGGGGACTGAAATGACGATTCCAAGGCTCTGTTCTCCTTTATATGCCTCCGGATACAAGGACAAGATATCGGTTACAGTCATGAATCGATCATGGATCGGCCTTGCTCCGTTGGTCGTTGAGTTCTCATGGTTGCAAGTGGTGCAGCCGTGGATGCCGGATCAGCTACAACTTCATCGTGACCACACAACTCCGGTTTTACCTTGCTCCGACATTTACTTGTCTTGTTTAGCTCGCACATGACAATGAACGATCTAGTATTATCCAGCCAAGTTCAATGGAAACCGGGAATCTGTCAAGGATTATGCGGTAGGTTGCCATCGCACATCACTTGGATGTTGCCTCTGTCTGTATGTCGTCTGCTTGCAAGTCAAAGTCGAAGAGAGTGACAGGTTCTTGCTTTGTTCTCCCATACTGTGGAATTCCCCCGGACAGGTTGTCAGAAGAAACAGTTAGTTCGTGCAGGAAACAAATAGGTGCCGTGCCGGCTGCAGTGCTGAGTCCGATACCACCAACAACAGCAAAGTCTACATCCGTGTGAGCCCGTGTCGCGCGGCGCCGATCCACCTACCTGGACTTGCAGGCACTAGTAGGTCCGCGCGATTCATGATCGGACATAACCATGTCCGATCATGAATCGGACATTGCACTTGCACTCAGCAATGCAGCTTGCTTGCATCTCCCGTGCAGGAAAATGGCGTTCGAAACGACGATGATGGGCGACAAGCATAGAGACTTAGAGTCGTGAAAATAAAACCCAGGTGCGGATCTACCACCGTTCACCGAAAACGCGTTCACAGAATTCCCAGACTAGACGACTCTGCGCTCACGAGAGTGAGTGGGGATCAATGCTGCTGAATGTCCCATTGCCGCATTGGATTTCGCAAGCGCACATTGCACTGTGAAATGTATGGGAAGTATAGCTCTGACTGAGTGAGGAGTCCAGGACAGCAGAGATGACAAAGCCATTGAAACCATTGCCGGCATTGGTATGGTATCGTCCAACTCCTGCGTCCTACAGTGCTAGTAGTAGTACAGTCGAATGTCACTTATCCGACCACTTCGGGAATCAGGCATGTTGGATAACTGATATCATTTTGTATGTGCATATATGGCTGGATTTCACTGATTTATGTACACAATACCCAAATATATTCATGCATATTCATGAATTGCTCCATGTACACATACATGTTAGCATACTTGACCACATCTACTTCAAGTAAATGCATAATATTATTACACCGTGTATTATACAAAAAAATTAATAGAATTTTACTGTTTAAACACATGGCGAGGAGACAATAATTTGATAACCGCAATCATTGCATGAATAAAGTACACAAATGTCAGTTCAGCTAATTTTATTTATTTATTTTTACTATTGACACAGCTCACCCCTACTGGAAAACAGGTGGAGAACAAAAAGAAACGAGGAAAAGGACAACACATAGGGGATGTAGGGACGACGTGCTGATGTGCTGGGAGCAACTCAACCGACCAGAGGTCTCGGCGTCAGCGTTGCAACTAGGCATCGAAAAATGGGTGGGGGGGTTGCACAAGAACAACTGCAAAACAAACAGAGCGGCTAGAGAATGCCACAAAAATAAAAACTTGGTGCGAAATAATGAGAAGAAAATAATGACGCCCAAAAGCGCTAAATAAGAAATTAACAAAGCTTCCAAACTCTCTCTCTCTCTTGTGTAAATACGAAATTAAGAAAAAGGAAAATCATAAACCACATAGCGCTAAAGCTGCACCAAATAATAATTTAAATTATAACTAAACCGGGTGGGAAACCAAGAAATCATAACAAACAAAACTAACTACTTGTAATAATAAAAGGTAAAATTTAATGAAGCCCAATATCACCAGCATAGCCGAACCAAGGAACATGACCCGTGCCACAATCAAGAGTTCATCAGTAGAAGTCGGTAGCCATCAGCCAGTGTTGGTGCGTGAGGTACATGTACTTATGGACATCTTCTTTGAACGTGTGGAGCCGCTTCAAGCTGAGTGGAGCCCGTAAAATTTCGCTTGGCAAGCTTTAGGCTCCGGCGGATTATGCTCGCGAAATCATGGAATTATGCTTTCATGGATTCTCGCATTATGCTCGCAAAATCCTCATATTATGCTTTGGCACGCGGGGATACATATTCACTTTGTTGTACTTATGGAACCCCTAAATTCGGAAAATTGTGCCTTTTTTGTACTTGCAAGGGCCATAAGTACAACAATATGTTACACGAGTATCCCTATACCAAGGTGTCCATGCATGCTAGTGATTATCATGGAAAAGGGAAAACATGACTTCAGTAAAATATTTTTTCATTGCCAAATCAGTTTGAGTTACCTTTGAAAATTACCATGTTCAACTATCTTCGTAATCGTCATACTCGTCCAACCGATATGTCACCCTCACCCTGCGAATAATCAGCTCATCTCTTCCGTAGCTCCACCTCTCCTTCCATCATGACCGAACACCAACTACACTGCCTCAATTTTTTTAATTATTATACCGTAGCAATGTCCGAAGCCTGCACAGATATAGCAGCTAAAATCCAGAGGTCATGACTTCGTATCATGAATAATGAACATGTACGCAGAGTCAGTCAGTTTGCGGACTACTCGTCACTATCTCGTCCGCCCCAGGATACCTGATAAAGGCTGATTCACTCGCATCTTCTGCTACATGTACTGCATCAGTGTGAGAAAGAACTACTGTAACTTTGAAGAAGACGAGTTCGACCATACAATAATGTATTGCCATGATTTCTACCCTGCTTTTCATTGAAAACACTGTCTCAGTATCTGCAGTGCATGCCCTCCAACTTCAAGCCCTTTACCATGCAGACCACCAGGACTGATCAGGTGCATTGTACACAATTGTGTAGCCTGCATACTACTACCAGAATTGTGGTACAATCATGTAGTTATGCTCCTACACCGAAAGGATGCCAAATAATTAGGCTCCAAATTTTCAACCACCAAATTATACCAATAATTATGCCGCCATAATCCGCCGGTGCCTATCGCGGTGACCTGCTGTCCTCATCTGCAGACGTAGACCAGCCTCATTATTGAGTCATAGTCATATCAGGCTCAGGCTAAGCTAGTAGTTGGAGCCATAATCATGATACTAGTATAGTAGTAACAAACATTTTAGATCTGCACAGCAATGTGGCATCCACGGCCAACTCCTGGCTTGGCTAAGGTCGTATCTCCATGACCGAAAACTGACTGTAGTTGTTGGCGGTCAGTCCTCCCCACTGTTCCCGATCAAGGCTGGAGTGCCCCAGGGTAGCCTCCTAGGTCCCACTCTTTTCCTGTTATATGTAAACGATGCAGAACAGTGTTTAGCCCCAGGCTCCAGTCTAGCTGTCTATGCGGACGATACAACACTCTATGCCCTAATCAGAAACCCAGATACCATCGCTGCTGCTTGCAATAGCCTCCAAGCATCTATTGACCGCCTGCAGACTTGGGGTGCCCAATGGAAGATAAAGTTCGAGCCATCAAAATCTCAGGCAATACTCCTTGACCGCCACAGACCATCCCTGGATGTCCCACAGCTCACATTTGATGGCATGCAGGTGCCTGAGAGCCCTCAGCTCAAGCTGCTAGGAGTGTTATTTGACAGTACTCTCTCCTTCCGGGCCCACATCCGTTCCCTTGCCGTTAGAGCCAACCAGCGACTCGGCCTGCTCCGAAAGGCATCTCGGATCCTGGACAGTGCAGGGCGCCTAACTGTGTACAAAGGATTTGTACGGCCTATAATGGAGTACGCCCCTCTCGTCTGGGCAAGTGCTGCACATTGTCACCTCCATCAGCTGGACCTGGTCCAGCGTCGAGCCATGAAGGTTATTGGCCCCTCATTGCTCCCCAGCCTGGCAATCCGAAGGCATGTTTACGGGCTGTGCTACCTGTATAAGCTGCAATGCATACCAGGTCCAGCTCTGCTTACCAACATGGTACCTCCCCCAGCAAGAGTTAACGCTGCACCCCGGACGCGCCGGCAACGCCAGTCCCTCGGTGGCCACTCTTTCCAACTCGCAACTCCTCTGCCAGCCTCCAGTCCAGAGTTCATCCGCCGCTCCTTCCCATACTTTGTCCTGGAGAGCTGGAACACACTGCCTGCCCCAATTCTCGCCGAACGCCCAACTCTCAAGAAATTGCCGACATTCAAGACCAAGGCCTACCATCACCTCCGCCAGACCAATTGGCTATGGGCCACTGAAGTCCACCAGCACTGAGAATAACCGGTTGTCTCTATTATTATTATCATTTTCTCTCTCTCTCTCTCTCTCTCTCTCTCTCTCTCTCTCTCTCTCTCTCTCTCTCTCTCTCTCTCTCTCTCTCTCTCTCTCTCTCTCTCTCTCTCACTCTTCCTCTCCTGGGAAGCTCCTCATGCTCATTCTCCCTTTCTCTGTCCATTTCCCCTTCCTGATGCGTAGACCAACTGTTGAACCCGAGACCACTAGGTCGGGGGAGGTTGACCTACCTCATCGGCACGCATGCCACGCTCCTCTGTGTTGTCAAAGTTCGCTTGTCCACTTTTGTCTACCTCCCCTTTTATGTTGCTGGCCAGTGCTTTGTAGTAAAAAAAAAAAAAAAGATCTGGCGGATTGGGAAGAAACAGTTCTCGGTGCAGTAGTACTAGTAGTAGTAGTAGTAGTAGTAGAATTTATTATTTTGATAGGGAAGGCCCTGTAGTCTGTAAATCTACACTTGTACCACACCAGGGCAGTAGATCTACATTACGACATAATCTGTCCCCGGGGAAAATCGCGGAAAAAATCGCAAAAAACGCGGCATAATATGGCATAATTTGCGGTGAATTTGCGGTAAATATGCGGTAAATATGCGGTGAATATTATTGATATGCGGCAATTTTCAGTGAGTACTAGTAGGTAGTGAAATCAATCAGTTACAAGTCTCTGGTGTAAGCACTCATCATATTTGAGTACGAAGCCGCCACGAGGAAACGTTGCTGACCGAACAGTGCACTGTGTGTACGTGTAGTGCAACAAAAAAGTTCAAAAACGCGAAAAAAACGCGGCCGCGGAATCGCGATTTTCCCCGGGGACAACATAATCATGAGTACATCACCATGAATCATGATCACTACAATCATGTATAAAAATTAGTATTGGCTACATGATCACATGAGTAGTTAGCATTGAGCAGTAGCGTTGTGATATTCATCATAATGGTCCACTTTCGCAAAAGCTTCTCTGGCACGAATCATGTTGACCTACATTTAGACAGACTACAGCTGTAGCAGTTTCTATTCCTTCGTGTGCTCCAAATCCCATGATGCAGTCTTTGCCAATCATCTTGATGTTGGCAGCATGTCTGACGTTGCCGGGGCAAGCGGCTAGAGAAGGCAATAACCGAGCACCCCAGACGGGACCAATCGGGGTCGAGGCAACGAACGGCCACCCACTGGCCTATGTGAACCATGCAGCCTCGGTGCGAATGTGGAGCGCTCCGGCTACACCAATGAGCGTGGTCGAGAAGCAACTGCAGGCGGAGAGAACTCTCCAGGTCCTTCCCGGGCAAACCATTGATTCGCGGAGGAACTACCCGGGTGAGATTTTAGTTCTCCACAATGGTGCGAGAAGAATCTCGCACAGTGATGCCAACCCTATTCCCATCGATGAATCCGGTTGGCCAAAGGCAGACGTGCAAGGAGTGATATTCGACGAAAGGCCTGCATTCGCCTGGGCGCCGCCGGAGGACGATCCGCAGAAGAAGCAGCCCAAGGAGAGCGGTGTGTTCAAGCTGTCGCTGCAGGGCTACGCTGACATGAAGTCGGCCTCGCCACCACTCACGGTCGCCAACGCTAAGTATGACGAGTCGTCGAACACGATGAGCGCGGATGTGACGCTGCCAGAAGGTGCACCCGACCTGATGGTGATCGAGTTCACGAACACCCGACGTACCAGCAAATCGGAAAACGGCACCGGCTTTACCAACCTGCGCATCACCTATCCCGGCTATGAGCACAATACAGAGCAG
This sequence comes from Sycon ciliatum, assembly GCF_964019385.1. NCBI lineage: Eukaryota > Metazoa > Porifera > Calcarea > Leucosolenida > Sycettidae > Sycon > Sycon ciliatum. The sequence continues at coordinate 76,815,665 of NC_088643.1, read as the reverse complement.
CTGTTCCTTGATCCGTATTTGGAGGCGCTGAAGCCATTTGATCACATGCGATTTATGGGCTTCACAGGCACCAACTACCAACCCTGGATGTGTGGCGGTGATGAGGCCGTATACTGCAGCGTAATCGAGTGGAAGGACAGACCTTTGCCCACGGATGCTATGTTTGGAGACACAACAGTAAGTATAATAATTATTATTATAAAAGTGACCAGGGTAACATTGTACAAGTATTTGTATCAATAAGAGCTAGAGCTATGGATCATTGAAGTATCAGTATAGCTTATCCCACGGACATGGTTCTGGCACTGGGCCTCCCATAAACATGCAGTGTTGATATTTTCTGCAGTTCATGACATAATGCCTACCTGCTGTAGTGCAGTCAAAAGCCATAATTATAATAGGATATTGTTTTGTGGGAAATCCAGGGTCTTAGCACTGGGATTTCAGATGGGATACTTGACAGCAAATGAACATTATAAACAAACAAAAAATCACGAACAACAATACAAAATAATGCCTTGGAGGTAAACAGAGGGAGACCGACATAAGCAGATCTACGCTGACAGGAAAGAAAACAAGAATACTGTTCAGAACTGTCTTCCCAAAACTCAGCAAAAGACCGTTACGATTAGTGGCGTTTGGCGCTAGCCAAGGGTCCACAATGCGTTACTGGGCTCTCCTTCTCCGACATCTTCATCAGCCTCCCCCCCCCCCTCCCCCCCCCCCCCCCCACACACACACCACTCCTCTGCCACTTCCTACACTACAGTCAGTGTGCCAGGTAATACACTCCCGCGGATCTGCACTTGCCGCACAAACAGAAAACTCTTCCACCGTTCCGATCGGAACTTGACCTTCCTACTTCAAAGTAGTTTGTGTTCCTGGCCTAGTAGTGATCATGGAGTTTTTAAACATCCCGCCTTGCATACATTTGAATCCTTTGTGCTGATGTACGTCCAAGCGTTCCGTAAGACTTCAACATATCAAGCATTCTGTAACATACGGTATACTCTTCCAGTTGAAGAAAGGCCAGTCGCAAGTAGCCTCTGACTGCATGTGTGGCAGTTTCAGTGTGCTTCTGCTATTGCATGCCTATGGCTGGCTCGGTCGTGCCCATGAGTTGATGTGGTATTCTGTGTTGCAGGTACGGGCTGGAGCACATGGACAGCCGTGGGAATACATCATCCTACTCGCCAACCAGGTTAAGAAGGACATCTGGATCAACATTCCGGTCTCAGCATCTGGCGCCGGCTTCAAGGGGACGCACACTCCAGCCGACGAGAAACAGAGCTACATTTACCAGCTGGCCCTTCTTCTGCGGAACGGCAACGAGTTCACTGGCAACAAGGGTCTTGACAAGAGCTTGAATATCTACTTTGAACACAGCAACGAAGTGTGGAACTTTGGCTTTCACCAGTATGGCTACAATCAGGCTGCAGCCAAGCTAGAAGTGCAGAAAGGAGGCAGCCAGCTGAACAACAACAAGGTCCCCTGGGTCAACGGGTCCAATGAACAGGTCTGGGGACATCGCCGTCACCTGGAGAGGATCCATCAAATTGTGCAGGTGTTTCAGGAAGTGTTTGGAGCCAGTTCAGTGCCGGAGCGCATCCGACCGATCTACGCCTGGTGGTCAATCTTCCCAAAGCAGTATAACAACACATTGTCCTGGGCAGAGGCGACCTATGGAGATGTGAACAAGTACCTGTGGGGCATAGCCGGAACACATTATTACTCCGACACCGAAGCAGCCCGTGAAGGTGCGAGCGTGTCCGATGTGATACAGGCCCTCAAAGACGACAGTGATAAAAATGTCAACCGCACTAAAGCGCTGGCGGCCATCAAGGAACACTTCAAGCTGAAGCTCTGCTCGTACGAGGCAGGAACAGGAACACACGTTGGTAACCGGACCAACATTGGCAATCGCATATTGGCGCAGCGTGACCCGCGCATAACGCAAGTCATAATCCATGATGTACGTGACAACTACTGGCCATTGGGCGGTGACTCCTACAATTACTTCACACTGAATGGTGAGGCTAGCCGATATGGTTGCTTCTTCTTGCTGGAGGACTTGTTCGAACCTCTTGACACCTACAAAATGAAGGCGATTTGGGAATTGACTGGGTACAAGCCGTAATGACGACTTTAAAGTCCATCCCAGCAGCTGTGTCATTCAATGTTCATCAAGTAACCTAGTTGCATTGATATGTGCAGAACAGTTATGCATGGTCTATTGTAATCGCCCTACACATACCTGCTTGCTGGACCCTGGCTACTGCGGTCTACTTCGAAGTACATCATGTAAGACAGCCAGAGGGCTACCATTAATTACTCTATCCTCCGCAAACCGTTGGTGTTTTGCAGAGACATAATTATGCTATAGCTGAAGCTGAATCCGGTAATGTGACCTACTGTAGGTCTAGCTTGCAGTCTAGTACCCATATACGACACGCAGCACATGACTCCGAATGTAGGTATATTAACTATTAGATAATGCGATGCTATTCAATTTTAATAACGGCAATCAATAAGACAAGCTGAATCGTCATTTGTGTGTACTTTATTCATGCAATGTAAAACGGTGGAGACAATATGCAACAAAACGATGAAGGTGGGAAGAAATAGTGTAGAGAAAAATTAGGAGTCAAACAAGTTTTCGTACAACACTTATCAGGAATCATCCTTGTACTAAGGGACACTGAAACAAAATTGAACTATCATAGAAAACCTAAATTAGAGAAATAGCACCAAGAACAACAGCAGTGAAATTTACAAGTGTGAATTTTAACAATGAAAGCGTGAGCAATCACGAATGCGTGTGCTAACAATTAACTTGAACTCGGATGGTGAGCCAATTTAATTATGATAAAAAAGGAGAAGGGCAAAATGTTACGAGTTATGACCAACTGTCCACCAACGTAACCAGATCTTACAGTCAGCGAGTGCGACAAAATGGCACAAAACTGACAAGGAGTACTGAGACATCCGGCGAACTGACACCTTGCTCCAACACTTCTCCAAGGCGCAAGCCAACAACCTTCCAACTTGGAAGGCTCAGGTTCAGAAAGGTCCAAGAGGGAAAGGAAAGCGCAACGAAGTCAAGAAGAGCACGAGCTACGCCCCACGGCAACAAAGAATGCCCAAAGTTACTGAATGAGCCTTCCAAGTTGGAAGGTTGTTGGTTTGCGCCTTGGAGAAGTGTTGGAGCTAGGTGTCAGGTCGCCGAATGTCTCAGCACTCCTTGTCAGTTTTGTGCCATTTTGTCGCACTCGCTGACTGTATAAGATCTGGTTACATTGGTGGCCAGTTGGTCATAACTCGTAACATTTTGTCCTTCTCCTTTTTATCATAATTAAATTGGTTCACCATCCGAGTTCAACTTTGCACACCTGATGAGCCATCATGACCTATACGTCGAAACGTACGTCGTGTGGAACTACTTGTTCATGATTGTACATAACTAGTCCATCTTAAGTTATTAACATGATAGTGGAGTTCAGTGGGATGTTGACGTTTCGGTTTGTCACAATTCGTCTTCGCTTAGTAGCTTCCCCTTTCTGTGTTTATTACATACACTTGAGCCTCCTAAGTTAGTTGGGTGGTCTGTTGCTTTGCATCGTCGAGTTGTAGTAAGGTATGTCCAATAGTCTCACTAGTTCCGTCATCATCCAGTAACTTTCAGCACTCTTTGTTGCCATGGGGCGTAGCTCATGCTCTACTTCGTTGCGCTTTCTCTTGGACCTTTCCGAACCTGAGCCTTCCAAGTTGGAAGGTTGTTGGTTTGCGCCTTGGAGAAGTGTTGGAGCTAGGTGTCAGGTCGCCGAATATCTCGGTACTCCTGGTCAGTTTTTTGCCATTTTGTCGCACTCGCTGACTGTATAAGATCTGGTTACATTGGTGGACAGTTTGTCATAACTGTTAACGACGTAACATTTTGCCCTTCTCCTTTTTTAACAATTAACTTGCAAATGAAAACTGAAAAAAACAAGAGAAAGAAAGAGCTTAAGAGGACAAAGTGATAAGTTGATAACGTATAACAGCAGCATATTTCACCTAGAACACTAACGGCCAAGCTTGGCCACACCAAACACGACACGTTACTTGAAACATTTCTACCTAAGTGTACTATTTTTCTGTACACACAAATAATTAGGCTTGTACAAACGCTGATAAATGGCTGCCAAAACCTTTATCTGTGGTCCATAACCATGACGACCACGGCACAGTACAGTGAAACAAGAGTCAACAATCAGGACTAGCTAGCAGATGATTGTACACTGAAGACTTTCTACTAGGTACAAAATCTACGCACAGAACCAACACTCTCACCGGCACTCCCACGACCACTCTCCTCATCGCTCCCCGACTCACTGCTTCCTTCGCCATCCGTTCCATCCTCCGATTCCTCTGTATTCTCTCTTATCTGTTTGGTCCATCCCGTTTGGCTTGTTGTGAGAGTGTAATATAGGGTACACAGTCACGGTGATAGTCAACCTCGGATTATAACAACAACTCGCCAATAACACACTTTTTTTACGAGAAACCACGAACCTCGAGAACAGAATACTGCATGATAGAGGTACTTTCTTCAGACCTTTCAACAAGTGGTTACTAGTACTTGGAAGATGCCTACCTGATTTCTAATACAGTCAGATAAATGTTTTATCTGGCTGTAATCCCGAGCCGGAGGACTCTGATTTGTATCTGGCTGCAAGTGTATTAGAAAATGTCATATGCCGCATGTATGCTATTGCATGATACATGTAGAACCTATCAAAGATCATGCATATTAATGGCGTCTCTTTGTTGATGACACGGCCCTTGTGTGCTCTGATAGCTCTCCCGATCAGCTTGTTTTTATGATGATGCAGACTGGGGTGAATTCCACAGTGACCTGGATGGAAACTTGTAAACTCAAGCCGAACCTAGCCAAAACGGAGGCTATGTTTGGCTCCCCTCCCCATCCCGCCAACCCTTGCATTTCCCTGGTGTCTATCGTTACACAGCATAAACATCTTGGTGTAATTCTTGATAGTCAGCTCTCCTGGTCGCCACAAGTTGACTATATCCGAAAGCGTACTAGCACTGCTCTAGGCATGAAGCAACCTCACCGTCGCCACTTGAATGACGGCTGCAAAATCCTATTTCACAAGGCATACATCCTACCAATCTTTGACTGCTGTGACACGTGGTGGTCTGGTTTATCAGTAGATCTAACCGAATCCTTGGAGGCACACCATCGACTGCTTCTGTAGATCCTGTTTGGCAAATACCGCATGTATCCCTCCCAATGTTTGTACAACCTTGCCCATGTCTGTCCCCTTTCAGTTCGACGCGAGCGTCATCTTTGTGTTCTCATCCACAAATTACGTCTTTGCAAGGTTCCGCAAACTCGCTTTACGACGCTTATCGTGTCAGAGGTTTTAGTCTGTGGAGGGGGGGGGGGGGCAATTTACTCCAAAGCATAGCCCGAGCACGTAAGGGATTTGAGGTAAAGAGATGATGAAGCACAGGGAAGGGAAATGACCGCACAAAATTATATTATAATGTGGGAAAATTGCCTTTTTCAATTGCCAACTGCCTCCCAACCCAAAGCCAAGGAGAATGTGAATGAACAACTCACAATCTAATTAGGACATCAGTATTACATTCCCCGAGAAAGAAATGGAAAGATTCGCACCTCGAACACTACAGTCCGAGTACCGTTTTGTTTGTTTGTTTGTTTGTTTGTTTGTTTGTAGTCCAACAGCCTCTTTTCCGGGCAAAATTAAAAAAGCAACACAATGATGATAATCAAGGGGGATACGCAGGAGTTGCAAAGGGGGATACGCGGCAGTTGCAAAGGGGGATACGCGGCAGTTGCAAAGGGGGATACGCGGCAGGAGTTGCAAAGAAAGTAAATGCAGCCTCAGCGTTTGCGAGGACAGCAGACTGGTCATTGACGCGGCGCATCCGCCGGGCACCGCGAAAGCAGGCAACACTGGCACGCAGGAGACCAAAACCAAGACGACAACGCAGCAACGCCATCACGGACACCATTGCGTATGGCTCTCCGGTTTTCTCTGCAGACAGAGCAGCAATTCGCTTGAGAAGAGCGGAAGCAGCTCGACCGGCTCCACCTGTGGCTGAGAATACGACTGGTACGAAGGAGGCTCGCTCAACTTCTTGCACGCTCTGACCATACCTGCGACGCTTCTCGCGCTCATGGCTCTGGTAGCGAGCAGCGAGAGAAGAGGAACGGTTCGAAGGAGCGAATGGGTTAAACACCCGTATATCAAGATAAACGCGTTCAAACCGTCCTCCCCACACGCCACTCACCGCCACATCCAGACGGGCCTGATCCTCGATGGACGCCATCCGGTAGCGGAAAAGCTCGCCGGTGAGGGGTTGGAGACGAGGCTCTACTTCTACGCTGTGTGCCACCTTCTTCAGTTGGCCGGCGATGATGTCCAGTACCTTATTGTGGCGAAGCGTCGGGAAACCACCGGTGGGGCAAGAGAGAGCATGCTCAACAGAGAAGGTGGCACCACAGACACAAGTAGAAGGGAGCCGTGCCAGGTGCCAGCCATACCGCAATGCCAGACCATCGCGAAATTCACACTTCGACAAGCTGAACCCATGCCGACTGAGGGGGCGACAAGTGAGCCAGCTGGACGCACCCGCCTCACTGCCAAGGTTGATGGAGTGCTGGAGCTGGAGGGCAGAGGAGGCTCGGGCGGTGCATTGCCGAAGGGCTTCCGTGGCAGCTGCCTTCATATCCTTGCGATTAGAGGCATTCAGGCTGGCGACCTCTGCCAAAGAGTCTCCCAGGTTGAAACTCTGGGTGAGGATGTTGGCAACCATAGGAGCAGTGATGGCACGCGAGGATTGGTACTGGGCCGACAGAGAGGTAGGATCCAATATCCCTAGACCACCATTCCGGCAGGGGAAGGAGAAAAGGTGCGGAGCTCATAGCTCATTTCCTGGCCAGTGAGAGCTGGGAGGAGCTTCGTGGCAATGACCCGCTCCAGTGAAGCAAGGCCAGCCGTCATTGTAACCGGCTACTGCGGGTCGAGGAAAAGAATGATCTTTATTCGTACTGCACAGGGTTATATATGATGTAAAGGTGTCAACTAGATAGGCGGGATGGTAGGTGATAGGCCGAAGGGCCGTGGATAGAGGGGATAGGAGTGTGAACAGCAGGTAACACTGTTACACCATCCCACTCCCCTAAAGGAAGCATAGGGTTCTACGAGCAACTCAAGTAGGTAAATCTGCATGTGGATAAGCGGAATAAGTCCAGAACCCAACAGTCAAATCGCGAGGAAAATTACACAGAATGCAGTGCAATGGAATTCCAGAAGTTAACTCAGCTGCAATATCAGTGAAGATTCCTTGTATTTAAATAACGTCTTAAAAACACAATGTCTCTGCCAGACTCATCGCGCAAATTAGTTGCGGGTTCCCATGTAGCTTCGTCGACAGGATAGCCCTGCCAATGGACCAGGTACTCTCGCTGTCCCCTACGTTCTCGGTGATCCAGAATTTCTTCGACCATGAACCGTGTGTTTCCATCGAGGTCAGTGAATGATGGAGGTGGAGGTTGCTCTCTGCCAGGAATAGCGTTTTCCTCATACCGCCGCAAGGCAGTAATGTTGAAGACGGGATGGCAACGAATCGTGCGAGGAAGCTCCAAACGATATGCGTTTGAGCTAATCTTTGCCTGCACGCGGTAGGGCCCAAACCACCTTGGCCGCAGCTTCCGGGACAGTTGAAGACGGGCCTCTGGCGTTAGCAAGAAGTCCTTATAAACAAGCACCATATCACCAACCTTGAACTGGCTGGGAACCCTTCCACGGTCTGCGTACAGCGCATGGCGTGCTTGAGCGGCCACTGAGGCATCACGGGCAATGTCTAATGCATCACGTTGTTGCTGGAGCCAATCAACAGAGGCAGAACTCTCCCCTCCCCGTAAAATAAATTCAGGTGGGGACCGAGGATTAAATCCATAATTCAAGCAGAAAGGAGTGTTAGCAATAGATGATCGTTGGGAACTGTTAATGGAAAACTCACACAACGGAAGAAGGGTGTCCCAATTGTCCTGTTTATGATTGACAAAAGCTCGTAGAACATCTTCTACTTGCCTATTAACACGTTCTGTGAGCCCATCCGTCTGAGGATGGTTTGCTGTGCTGAAAGAAAGCTTAGTTCCTAGCTGTTTCATGATTTCTTGAAAAAAGTTGGCAGTAAATCTAGGATCTCTATCTGATACAATTGTGGAACTCAAACCATGAAGTCGGAATACATTCTGAATGTAAAGTTCAGCACTACCGCGGGCATCAATTGTGGAGTGGGTAGGAACCAAGTGAACACACTTGGTGAGGCGGTCTACAAATGTATAAATGGCATCATAGCCTCTGGGGGTGAGAGGGAGCCCCATGATGAAGTCCATTGAAATGTCCTTCCAAGGCTGGTCAGGAATGGGGAGGGATTGCAGAAAACCAGAACGCTGCTGGCTGCCCTTGGTGTGTTGGCACACTCCGCAAGACTTAACAAACTTCTTAATATCAAGTCCCATTCTTGGCCAGTAAAAGTATCGTGCTAAACGAAAGTAGGTGCGGTCGCGACCCGAGTGACCAGCAGTTGCACAATCATGATACTCCTGGATAAGCTGCAAACGCATACTGCAATTCGGTATACAGAGACGGTTATTGGGGGTTCCTCGAAGGTATAAAAGATGCATTTGCTCATCCCAATAGTATTGGTCATACATATTATCTGGACCGGAATGTTGCATTCTTTCGATAATAGGTGAGAGATCCTTGTCATGCGAATATGCATTCGAAATCGTTGTCGCCAGCTGGTCGTTAATCTGCAGTGCATACTCGATGGCATTTACGTTGGCTGTTGGGGTGGGCTTGTTAATGCTAGATATAATCTCATCCTGGCATGCCCTGTGCAAATCTGGGCGACGTGATAGTGGATCTGCGACGTTCTCTCGTCCTGGCTTGTGGTGAACAGAATAATGATAATCTGCCAAAAACTCCACCCACCTGGCCTCGCGCTTAGTAAGGTGGGGTTTGGTTCTCAAGTGAACCACTGCCATATTGTCAGTTAGGAGCTCAAATTGATTGAACAGGTAAATTCTCCAGCATTTGAGCGAGAATACGACTGCAAGGGTCTCTCTCTCTGCCGCTGTGTAGTTTCTCTCTGCAGATGATAATTTGCGGCTAGTGTATGCTACGGGGTGCCAACCATCGTTATCATCTTCTTGGAGGAGAACGCCTGCTACCGCAAAATCACTTGCGTCCGTAAGCACTCTGAATGGCTTGTCTACATCTGGAAGCTTTAATACTGGCGCATTCAGTAAAGCATTCTTCAAGGCCAAAAACGCCCCTTGCTTGGAATCGTCCCATTCGAATCGTGCGTGCTTTCCAGTGATTTCTTCAAGGGGCTTAGCTATAGACGAATAGTGGTCTATGAATCGTCTAAAATAGTTCGTGAAGCCTAAGAACTGTCTCACCTCAGTGATGCTCGATGGACTGGGCCACGTCCGGACAGCGTTCACCTTCTTCGGGTCAGGTGAAATATGAGAGCCGTTGATGCAATGCCCCAAGAACAGAACTTCCGAAGCGCCGAATTCGCACTTCGATAACTTGCAGAGCAGTTGGTTCTTCCTGAGCACGTCCAGCACCGTCCGCACATGGCTTAGATGCTCTGACCACGATCTGCTGAATATGAGAATGTCATCCAGAAACACAACTACAAAATCTCGTAAGTACGGGCGGAGGATGCTGTTCATCAGAGTCTGAAATGTGGCCGGTGCATTAGTCAGGCCGAAACCCATTACCCGGAATTGATAGTGCCCAAACGGTGTATTGATGGCCGTTTTCTTCACATCGTTCTTCTGAATACGGATCTGATTGTACCCTGATCTTAAATCGAGCTTCGTGAAATACGTGTTCCCCTGGACTGTGTCAAATAGATCATCCACATTGGGAAGGCAAGCCTTATTCTTCACAGTAATTTTGTTAAGATCCCTCCAGTCGCATACCATGCGCAAACTGCCATCTGCCTTTTTTACGAAGAACACGGGTGCGCCATACGGGGACTTACTAGGCTCAACAAAACCCTTTGCGAGTAGTTGCTCCAGTTGCGACTTCAACTCGTCCATTTCAGGCTTGGGGAGACGATAGGCTGGACGTGACGGCGGCGGTGCACCCTCTTCAAGCCGAATCTCATGATCTACGGATCTTTCAGGTGGAAGTGCGTCCGGCAGTTCATCAGGAAAGTCGGAATACTCACGAAGCAAGTCAGCAACTTCGGGCTTGTTAGAGTTGAGGATACTCAGAGGTGGATCAAGACCGGAGTCGTCCTCAGCTGTGACCCATGCTAGGAATCCTTGTTCGCCGTTTCTGAGCGCATGACTGGCCTGACAGCCAGAAATGAACATGTTTTCGATTTGCGAGTCTCCGTCCTTGTCCTGAGAAGGTGCACTTGGCAGGCCATTCCCGTCCACGATTATTTCGTTGGTCCGGAAATTGATTCGTGGGTTGTTCCTAGTCAACCAGGGCTTGCCCAATATCGCGTCGTAGCGGGCGAGGGGAAAGACGGTAAACTGCTGTTTCTCCTTGGAGTCGCTGACAACAACATCTATGGCATTCGTGGTCTCCATAGCGTGTGAGCTCGTTTTTCCATCCGCTAATGTGACTTTCAGTAATTCCGATCCCAACTCTGTTGGCACCTTGTGTCTTCGGACGAACACCTCAGAAATGAAGTCGTGGGTTGATCCACAGTCGATCAACACTGTCGCTGCACGGCCGTACAGTTTGGCTTCCACCCGTAGTAGCTCGTTCTCTTTTTCAGCGACGACACTGCCGACGTGCGCTTCGCGGCTCTTCTTAACATGTTTTTTGGAATCAACACAACTAGTAGCGGTAGCAGCAGCAACATCCGCGGCAGGCTCATCTTCTCCGCAATCGACTTGTCAACCAATAAGTCACTGAAGCGATTCTTCGTGGCGATTGGAGCGGCAGTGGGACAGGGTGGTGCTCTTCTCAGCGCCAGTGATCGCACCGCTGTCACTGGCGTCCAGCGTTTGGGTGGTGGTGAACTCGCGGGCAATCTCGGGCTAAATGTCCCTGCTGTCGGCAAGCGAAACATCTGCCAGCACTCATCAAGCGATTACGGTCTTCTGACGACAGTCTGGTTGGTCTTCGGATATTTGGCGATCCTGCAGCTATGCCATCTGGTTGGTGTCGATTCTCGGCCGTTACGGTCAGTGCTGCTTGTATAGCCTTCGACAGTGTTGTCGGATGCTCCTTGAGTACTTCACGCCTCAAATGGCCCCCGAGTCCGTTGACAAACAGCAGGGCGCGCGAGTGTTCGTCTAACTCGGGTACCTGCAGGCTGAGACGATTAAAGTCAGTGATAAATGATGCAACGGTGTCCTTCTGACGAGCACTAAATTAATAAATTCAACCGATTTTGCTCATTGCTGAAATGCGGGCCATACACACTTCCTAGTGCATCCCTTAGCGTGGGCCAGTTGATGTAGTGTTCCCCAGCCTCCATGTTCGAAATAAGCCATAGGCGGACATTGCCCACAAGAAAACTCGAGGCATAAGTGACTTCTTCCTCCTGTGTCGCAAATCCTATGGCTTTTATAGCTAAGTCCATGCTAAATACCCACTCCCGAAACAAATCTGCCTCACCGTGAAATGCTGGGGGCTCCTTGACATGGCGCTTGGTAATATTATCGCGAGGGTGTTCTCTGGTGCTTAGCCCTGGGCTGGATGGGACTTGAAATGGTCTCGCAGGAGTTGGAGTGATGGCGGCCACGAGTCGTCGCAACTCTTGTAGAGCCAGGTAAGCTGTCACGGCGATGACGGTCAGCAGGAGCGGAAGGCCAGTACTAGTCAGGTCGATGGAAACCATCCTCTGCTACCAGTGTAACCGGCTACTGCGGGTTGAGGAAAAGAATGATCTTTATTCGTACTGCACAGGGTTATATATGATGTAAAGGTGTCAACTAGATAGGCGGGATGGTAGGTGATAGGCCGAAGGGCCGTGGATAGAGGGGATAGGAGTGTGAACAGCAGGTAACACTGTTACACCCATTGCTTTGTACTCGCTCAGTCGGTGGACTGTTTAGTGCGTAAGCGCCTGAGCTGTTGTTGTTGTTGTTGTTGTTGTTGTTGTTGTTGTAGAAGTTTATTTAACGTCGCACCACAAACAGGCGATTTCGCCTCCTTTGATACATGTGGACGACAGAAGGAATGATAGAGAGAGAGGGGGGGGGGGGACAGAAATACGGAGAGAGGAAGGGTAGAAATAAATAAGCAAATCAACCTCAGGGCTACACCAGAGCAAAAACGGAATGGGAACATACTATATACAAGTACAAAATAGCTTCCTACGTATATTGCAAAACACTTTAGCAGGGCACAGAACTGAAGGTGGCTGGGCTCGGAACGGAGATCAGGCGGGAGCTGGTTCCACAGGACTGCGCCGATGAACTGCATGGTCGCTCGACCCGCAGGACCGGGCCAAAATGGTACTCGAACGAGGTGATGTGCTGCTCCCCGAATGCGGTCACCAGTAACTCCCACGAAGAAGCTGGTGAAGAGGGAGCTAGCTCGGGAGAACAGACAACGACGGACAAAGATGAGGAGCTTAATGCTAAACATGTCGTCCAGGGTGGTGAGGCGGAGCTGTTCAAAGATCGGGCTCGTGCGCGATCACGGTGGCAGACTGAAGAAGCCGCGGATAGCGCACTTCGTTAGACGTGTGAGGGGCTCCATGTTGCCAATTTGAAGTGACGGATAAAAGGCGTTGGAAGCGTACGACAACCTACCCTGGATCATCGACCTGTAAAACAGGATCTTTGACGCCAGGGTGAGGCTTCGGCGGCTCCGCCACAGCGCACCTACTGACTTCCGCACCTGCTGGATTGTGTGATTGACGTTTTTTTGTTTTTTTTTCTACAAAATCCACATATCTCCAGACACTGGGGTGAATGATGGAGTGTGGTGGTGGGGCCCGTTAAGCTCCGCCGACCAGAGGTCTCGGCTTCATAGCTCCATGGAGGATTAAATTGAAAAAGAAAACAGAAGAAAGAAAATGGAAAGATTGTATTGCTCAGTGAGCAAAAGAATAAGTTGAGTATTGATGTGAGGCTCCCAGGAGAGCTGCCCATCTACCATTACGCCCAGGTACCGCGCTTGTTCCACAACTGCAAGGGCTGCATTCCCACAGCGAATTCGAATGTTATCTGTGTCAGGGGCTGGGCCTCTTGGGGTAATCAACAGAGCTTGAGTTTTCTTTTGGTTCAGCATTAGTCCGCGGTCCTCCAACCACAGTGTTGCCAACCGCCCGTATTTGTCCGTATTTTTACGGAAAAACGAAGTTTTGTCCGCAGTACGGATTTCAATCGAATTATCCCGCAAACGATCATGTATGATCGATACCTAAAACCTTCACAACTCCATCGTTTCTTGTGCGAATTCAAGATTCGAAGGGTCTACGTGGTAGCGAAAACTCCAAGCTGCCCAATACAACAATTGCCGAAGAGTTACGAGATTGGACTGCAGTGATATTGCGCGCCGTATTCCGGTATTCTTACCTCGACAAATTCAAATTTTTGATCGATCTCTTCGCCATTTTGGGGAAATTCCCTTATCGTATACTCTTTGACTCGTTTGAGCGACTGTCACTGAGCACATTATAATGACGTAGCCGGCTGAAGTTTCAATTGCCTCGAACAAAATTGAGTGTTCTGCGATGAAGGAGAGTGGAATGGTGTTGATGGGATGAATTTGCTTGCATTTTAGGCTTGGAGACGACTTTGCTGTGTTACTGCGCCAGATTTGTGGCGGCTTCATAATGCATTATTAATGGAGCCTGGCGTTGCTCCTGCCAAGAGCTTTCCAACTGTTAACGAACCCTAGATTGTGAAAATCAAGCGAAGTAGACCAAAGTTATGACTTCGTGAAGTTGAAAATTGTAATCATACGTAGGCTACACAAGTGTGGGGAAGGGTTATACAGTATCGGGGGTTTTCGCACAACAAATCAGTCAAAATGTTGACCTAAAAATCGAGTACGCAAAACTCTGAAAAATTCTGCAAAATGGCACTGGGCAATATGGGAGTAGGGGGTACTTGGTAACACTGCAACCACTGCGACAGGCCAGTGATGGCTGTGCTTAGAGAAGAGCACACTTGTTCGCAACTGCCCGAGGCTTCGTCTGCAAATTAATTCCTGGTTTGTGACCTGCTGGGACAAGCAGCATCGAAGGTTACGGATATAGTGTGAACAGGAGGGGGCCGAGGACGGATCCTTGCGGCACCCCTCGACTGCATGCGACGTATTCCGAGCAATTATTTCCGCCCACAACTAAGCGTTGAGCTGTAGTATAATTGCTCGGAATACGTCGCATGCAGTCGAGGGGTGCCGCAAGGATCCGTCCTCGGCCCCCTCCTGTTCACACTATATCCGTAACCTTCGATGCTGCTTGTCCCAGCAGGTCACAAACCAGGAATTAACCCTTTGAGAGCCGACCCATACTTGAATGTGTAGAATTCTACACACTCGACTGCGAGACTTCAACTGGCCGTAACTCGGTCAAAACTAGGGCAAATTCAACGATCCAAATATCTACCTTGAAGAGAAAACTCTCAGCGTGCCGTAGAACCCATCCGCGATGCGCTGTGATCAACGGTTCTTGAGATAAATCGCTCGTAAGTTCAGCCGCGATCGCGGCACTTGAAAAGCGTGGGAGTGCAACCCGAAAGTTGAGAATTTTGAGACTTTTCCTCGCGCTGAGTTACTCAAATTTGCGTGGGTTTCACTGGTAGTATTTCCAAGGGTACACAGCGAAAAAATCGAAACTCTGCGATCAAGAAAAATGAAAATGCTGGAGCAGGACGAAAGTGCACGCATTTCAAGCAGTTTTCGCTAGTTCGCTGCTCTCCGGCGCTGGAGATATGGCGTCCTGGTCATCATGCGTGACCTCAGTCTCTTCCTCTCGCGGAGACCTTTCCAGGAAGCCCAAGATTGTGAAGATTGAGTGAGTAGAACTGAAGTTACGTCCCAAAGAACATGAAAATATGCAGAATTTTGAAATTTTCAATCGGCTCTCAAAGGGTTAATTTGCAGGCGAAGCCTCGGGCAGTTGCGAACAAGTGTGCTCTTCTCTAAGCACAGCCATCACTGGCCTGTCGCAGTGGTTGCAGTGTTAAGTACCCCCTACTCACTGCCTACAGTACTAGTTTTTTTTTTTTTTTAGCCTAGTGTTTTTTTTTTCACACAGTCAAGAATATTTTCTTTCAAAGAAAACAAAAAAAATTGTAAGTACGATGTACATATGTAGCAAGTAAAGAAAACAGATACAGTACTACGAGTACGCGCATATATATACGAGGTGGTTTGGCTTTTTTTAACATGGTTGTAAAATGACGTTTTTTCAGTCACTTCTAGACAAGCTACGTCCAAATGAATTGTTGCAAGTGGAAGTTATTATTATTATTATTATTATTTTATTTATTTTAATAATAGCAATGAAAAGTATGAATGCCGCAGACATCACCACGCAACATGACAATTTGTTCAAGGTTTGGTTTTGTGTGTTTCCAAAATCGATTTTCACGTTGCGATCATCAGTGGAAATACGCAACTAAAGAGATCAAGGGAAAAACAAAGGTTAAAAATCCAAAGAAGTGTGACACATGACGGGTAACTTGTGGTAAGTATTACAAAAAGTGAGAACTAAAATAAAGAGTAAGTGTGACAAACGGGCATGAACAGTGCAGAAACAACTCATGAACACGGGGTGCAAACTCACGAAAATAACCTAAGTGCTAAAACATGTTCTTTTTGCTTACACAAATCGGGCTTATGCGTACGATGATGACGAGGCGGCGGATGAAGACGAGGCGGATGACGGTGAGACGGCTGGTGGTGATGGTGATAAAACGGACGAGGAGGAGTCAGGTGGCAGGGAAGGTGATGGAGCTGATGAGGGTGAAATTCGTAAGAAGTCAGCTGTGTATTTGCATTTGTTATCTCGTCCCGATTGTTTGAGTGTGTATGATGATTCCCACTTCTCTGTACTGTGTCGTGCCCGTTATGTCCAGCAGTTGAAGGTCCTTGAAGCTGTTTGTATTCGTACGCATAAGCCCGATTTGTGTAAGCAAAAAGAACATGTTTTAGCACTTAGGTTATTTTCGTGAGTTTGCACCCCGTGTTCATGAGTTGTTTCTGCACTGTTCATGCCCGTTTGTCACACTTACTCTTTATTTTAGTTCTCACTTTTTGTAATACTTACCACAAGTTACCCGTCATGTGTCACACTTCTTTGGATTTTTAACCTTTGTTTTTCCCTTGATCTCTTTAGTTGCGTATTTCCACTGATGATCGCAACGTGAAAATCGATTTTGGAAACACACAAAACCAAACCTTGAACAAATTGTCATGTTGCGTGGTGATGTCTGCGGCATTCATACTTTTCATTGCTATTATTAAACTTTTATCTCCACGTAGATTATTTGTTTATTTATTTTACTAGGGTGTTTCCCACAGACCTATGGTCTTCTTACGGGAGCCCCTAGAAAGTGCTATCCTTCATGCCCGTTGTGTCCAAAAATGGGAGTGATCCCACTTTGGAAAGTGTCTTGAATCATGTCCAACTTTCATAGTATTCTCAGGATTCAAATAATTGGTGTGTCATTTTTTAACAAATTTGTAAAATGGCATCACAAACTGGGATATTCGGTCATCAATGTTCTGAAGTTGATAGATATCACTTCAAGGATTGCTAGTGGATGAAAGTTAATCTGTCAACAGAGGAGTGAACTGCATTGTATGCTGCGAAAGCCGTGTTTTTGTATTTGTAACTAGTGGCTGTGTTATACGGTGGAATTGGATAGATAGCATAGCATCGCAGCGATGTTTTCGTTCTCACAGAGTGTATTCCGCGACCTACTGTTCTTCATTACTGTCTCTAGTGATGGCAAGATGGCCTGACGTCGTCCAAAGGCCCTGCGGAAGCAATTCACTGCCCTCCTCGTCCCGGGCATTCAGGGGCTCATTTTACACATTTTACACAAAATGGCAAAGCACCCACCACTAGTTATACCAACGTGGCAGGGAGAATTAAATTATACGCACCAAATTTTCTGGTCAATGATGTTGATCTACGATAAACTGGCTCTCATTTGCCACCACCCATGTTTCGATACAGCCATCCGGAGCAGAGAAAAAGCCAGAAGAAAAGCAAATTTTACACATTAAAATTTTGTTAAAAAATGCAAAAAGCCAAATCACCTCGTACTACCAAGAGTTCATAACCCCCAGGGGTTATGAACTCTTGGTACTACACTCTATACAGGCGACCCTGCTGTTTATGGCGGGGAGTATTGTACTACTCCCTGGTTTATGGCATGCATGGCACTCCATCCACTGAGCTGACAGACAGACATAATCCACATGCTAGCACACGTAGACTACGTACACACACACACCCTCGCTTCAACTCAACGCCCAACGGCTCTATTTTTTATAGCACTGGCAGTCTGTGTAGTGTGACAGGTACGAGTCGGACTAGTTATAGGTCATATCATATCAGCTGTAGCTGTAGCCTTGTGTAAATAATTAAAAAAAAAAAAAAAAATAGAACAAATCACCTTCGAGCTTCGCCTTTGAATTATTTTACTGCTGCAGTAGTCGTACGAGGATCGAGGAATATGTTGCCAACGCCGGAGAAGATTTCGTTTGCAGAAAGGAATTGCCTAGCGATAGCCAGTAATCAGTAGTATTCTTTCAGATAATTATGATCGGAAGGAAAATGTCGTGGTGTAGCTGTCGAACTGTCACCCTTGCCAGTATCGGACTTATGCTTCGCTTTCTTTCTGTCAGTGCATTCGATACTGCGGGAATAGAAATGAGAAAGCTGTCTGTGGGCGAGAACATCCCACTCGTTCAAACGAGTGACTGGAGACATGTTAGTGAAACAATGCACATAGCGCTACTTGGAAGATCTGTCCGCTGTATGTGGCATTCCGTGCTGCCGCCAAATAATTCTGCGCCGATCACCAGTGAGGACGCTGAGTGCCGCTTTGAGCTGCTCACCCCGAACGGCAGTCTTCTATATGCAGGGCGAGCGACGGGAACGTCTTACTCGTATGCGTCGTCAGCTGGAGGATTTCAAGGTCTGCTGCACGAGGTCATTATACCTGATGTGATTCCGTCCGGCGAGGACCTTGCAGGCAAACAGTCAGGGTTTAGACTGAAATACCAGTGCCGTGATGCTAGCTCTCCACCGTTCGACGAATACAGGGAAATAATTGAACTATTCAGTCGCAGAACTCATGGGAATCGTTCTGCTATTGCTCTCGTTGCCGACATGGGAGTTTTGGAGTCCGAGGATACGATGGCATCCATGAAGACAACATTAGACCTGGGTGATGTTAACTTGGCGATGGTTGTGCACAGCGGTGATATCAGCTATGCCGACGATCGCCTAAGCTCTAGCAACTGGCAAGTTTGGGTGGAGTTCCTCCGCCGCTTGCAGCCTATTCCTCAGCATGTGCTCTACATGACCGCACCGGGCAATCACGAAGCACAGTTCAACTTCACGGCCTATCACAACTGGTTTCACATGCCGCATGCCCAGTCAAACTCCTCCTCGCCGGACTACTATTCGTTTGATTATCTCGGCGTGCACTTTTCCATGATCTCAACGGAAATGGATTTCCAGAAGGGCTCCATGCAGCATGATTGGTTGGAGGCCGACATGAAGAAGGCCAATATGAACCGCGACGCTGTCCCGTGGCTGGTGGTGAGTGGTCACAGGCCGCTCTACTGTAGCTCGATTCTCTCGGAGAAGCGCTGCAGGCTCGAAGCACCCGTCTATCGAAGCTACATTGAAGATCTGTTACTGGATAACCAGGTCGACGTCTACTTGGCTGGACACAACCACCAGTACGAGAGGTCGTATCCCATGTACGACGGCGTGGCAGTTCAGCAGGACTTCATCAACCCGCGCGCGCCAGTCTACATTGTAAACGGGGGTGCGGGCAATATAGAGGGTAACGACCACACGTTTCTGCCGAGCATGGCAGTGCCGTGGAGAGCTGCACACGGCACTCACCACACGGGTTGGATGACTATGATCCCTACAAACAGTAAGCTCTCCTTCTTCTACACGGAAAGTAGAAGTAATGAAATTGTTGATAAATTTGAGATCGTAAGAACTCACTAAAGGCATACAGAGGTATTCGAAGTATGTCTGTCTCTCCATGGTCTCTGCGAAAACTTTCTTGAGGTGAGAACCGATTTTGAAACTGTTGTACTCCGCTTTAGAAATTGGCTTTAGAAAAATAAATTCTATCTAAGTGCTAATACAACATAGGTGAGAACATCCTGGTGACTCGAAATTATGGTTATGTTACGAGGAAGTTATATTTTTTAAGTTATTTTGTTACTGCTCTGGTGAAAGGATAAGCTCCAGGTGCTAACACTTTATAGTTGCTCAACATTATTTATAGCATCATGGTGAAGGTTACTCTATAAATCTTTGCTCTGCTTTTCCTCTTTCCTCACTTGCTCTGGATTACTGAATTGGGTTTCTTTCTTTAAAAGAATATGGTCACAGACCCCATTCTTTTCGCCAGTTTGTTGAGGATTTTGCTTGTACACATCCGCTTTCCGTACGAACAGGTTTCTTTTAATTTGACTTTTTTTAAGGCGGGCGTGGAGAAATACGCCTGCTCCTTTGGGCTTTTGATTGAAAGTTTCTTTTTACGGCAACATAACTATGGGTTTCTATCCGGTTGGAATTCAACAAAGTGTATGAATGTCTTTGAGGTAGTCAACTGTATTCAACAAAGTGTATGAATGTCTTTGAGGTAGTCAGCTGTATTCCTGTTCCAGGGATACAGTCACGGTGCAGCAGTCAAGACTACTTTGCAGTGATGATGCAGGAATTGGCGTTTTAAAACCCAGGTTGAGTAGCAAGGAATGCTAGGATCATGCAAGTCTTGCTCTGTTGCAGAAGGGCTTAAAATTTGTGATTATTATTACAACCCACACATGCAGTCCGGGACCTATGTTATGCTACCCATGCCGGTTGTAAGCTTGTACTGTATACGTGTACCAAATTAATGTTTTCTTGGCGACCCCGAAAGGATCCTCTTCTGAACTTGCTACACACTGTACACCAGGGTGGAATGTGGAGCAAAGCGTAACAAGAAATAGTGCAGATGTTGTTGAATATGCTGAGTTCATGAACAGGTTACAGCATGTGTAACGCTCAAGTAACCTTGAGTTGGGCAAATAGGGCGGATCAGACGACAATGCACAGTTACAATATTTATGTTTTGCTACTATGTAGTCGTTGCAGTCACACTGCTGAACATAAATAATTGAGCCGCACCATGACAAAAGGGTGCTTATGGCAAAAATTTCACAAACTGAGTTATGGATACAGCGCAATGGCTGAATTCTCACTGCTTCTGTTGCAAAAAAACCGCATTCAAAAAGCTTGATAAATCACAACGAAAACTAATCGAATTCAAAAAGAAAATGTGCACTCTCAATATTGCATACTTAACTTTCAAACGAGTTTTTCTCTGTTTGATGTCGCGTGCCATAAGCACCCTTTTGTCGTGTCGCGGCTCAGTTATCATTTGTTTTGCTCAAACTAGCCTCCTTGCTCACTTCTGTTCCATGTTGGTGTACTGAAATGAAAGCACCCCCATTTGGATTCTGCATGAAAAGCGACAGCATCAACAAAGGAAATTCGAATTGAAATCTCGTGCCACATTTATTAAAACTGTGAAACTATAGAACTGGAAAACCTAATCTGACCTGGTTATCATACGTATTGCGATTTGAAAGCAGGACAATAGAAAGTCACAAACATTTCAATACAGCACTCTCCCATACTGCTTATAGAATTGCTTTTCGTCTAGCCACCCCTAATAACGGGACTTGTGGCATTTTATAAAACTCAGCACCATTGCCAGTCTGCCTGGCCCAGCATGGACCAGAACCGTTACCTCCCCCCCCCCCCCCCTTCCGCACGCACACACACACACACACACACACGTCAAACTAGCTGTGAAGAGGCATAAGAGTCTCGGCAGAAATTGGTATGGCAGCATTGCCCTAAGTTAAGTTATGACGGGAAGATGTCCAGGCAATAGGTGTTTTCACCGGTAGCAATTTCGCAGAAAGCACCAACCTATTATGGCATGACTCTTGTGCCTAAATAATGACAATAACAATAAATGACAGAAATAGATGTTAATTAATGACACACGCGACCATGCACGTGGAAAAATATGCACAGTGACCTAGCCTGCAGCAGCAGTTAGATGCACGAACATCCAACCACAGTCGAAGCAGTGACCAGTGTGTGTATGTGGGGCCTGCAGGCATAGGTCAGAATGAGCGGTCCAGGATACTATTCAGTGTGAGCACTTCCGTGATCACACAAGAGTCCGTGCAAATCTGCAGGCCACACTACACATGACCTAGGCATAGATGGGAAATACCAGGAAATATGTGCAGAATCCTCAGTGTCTAAAATCGGCATAAGCAGAAAACAAGAGGAAGGACAATGGCCAGAGCCATGACAACAGGAGTGATCCAGGATGTGCTCTCGGCGTCATATGGGTTGCGTTTCGGCCGCCCGGACTTCTTTTGGAAGCTAGACTGTGGTCCCTGGGATGCTCCGCGTTGCTGCTGCTGCTGCTCATCATCCTCATCGGTATCTTCCTCCTCCTCCTCTTCCGCTTCTGCCTCAACCTCGGGCAGACGTGGAACATCATCCAATGCTCCTCGCATGATGTAGAACGCATTGCACTTGGGGTTGTCATAGGAGCCCTTGACAAAGCTAACCACCAGCTTTCCGTCAAACGGCATAATGTTGCCATTGACATTCAGCTGGCCACTCTTTACGGAGAAAGAGACATAATCATCGTGCGCAACACCTTTGCCTACCCGATCAAAGATGTCAAGTTCAGACACAACTGGCTCGCCGTTCAGATGGACATCAAATACTTTTTGACTTGACCCAGAGAAGTACACCTCAGAAAATTTGAGAACAAGTACGTAGTTGCCTTCCCTGTTCAGTGGCACAGTGTAGCTGAAAGTCTTGAAGTGATACCGTTCAGTTTGATACAAAATCTGGTCGGCGGCATTGGCGCGTGCAATAGCCATTCTCTTTCCGAAATCCGATGGAGTTCCCTCAGTCATCTTGTCTCTCGAGTACTTGATGCCATGGCTGTCTGTGTGCGCCTCGCCACCACAATTAACACCATACACCACCTCCCTCGATGCGCCGTATTCAACGAACGCGATGAGCAGTAGGAAAGCCACAGCATGTAAGATACCCATTGCGAATTCAAAGTTAAAAGTCTTGTACGCTGATCTAATAATGATATCGTGGAAAACAATTTGTACAATACTCTCTCCACTCAATTGCAAGCGGAGAGCAGCAAAGTATCGCAACAGAGGATAAGTTTATGCTTTTAATATGGACAGTTTTCAAGAAGACCAGCAGCTGAGATCACAACTCTCCAAAATCTCTTCTAGTTCTACACGAAGACTACGAGTACAAACAGCACTAAAAATTTGCTGAATCCTTGCACGAAACATGATACGAGAGAACTAGAAATGAATTGCTGAAGCGAAAAAAAACTTTTGCAGTTTTGGAAGGGTAGTTTTTGTGCAGGAGATTGAGATCGTGTGCTACTACCGGTACTGTACTGTTAGTATGAAGCTACATCATGTACACATACTGTGACATAGCATGCAGTGTCTGTCAGTGTCAAGCGTGACTCAAGTCAAGAAGACTCTTGTAGTCTTGACAAGAGTCCATAAAGGCATAACTAAACCCAGGCCGCACTGAGTCTGTATGTATGCGCTCTTGTACTTTTCTTGATCTTGATCAAGTAATTAGTTGATGCCATGCCACCGGCATGCATTACCGTTTCTCAATAATCTTTATAATTATTGTAACCATGTGTGTGATCGTGAACTACTCCATGCACTTGTGGCCTGCAATAGGCAGTGTTATCGTTAGATTTGAGAGGGGTGATAGCCGGCCAACCACAAACAACGGGAGGGCCTGTTCTGTGTTCATAATGTCACTCCAAAGTCAGGCAGTGGTAAAACTAACTAATTACTTACTAAAAAAGGAACGAATTCAAGCTGCTCTTCGTCGTTAGCGCCCTGACACATTATTATTATTATTATTATTATTATTATTATTATTATTTATTCATATTTTGATAGGGCAACACATGGGTGTGCACACCACGGTTTTTCTTTCTTTTTTTGCGATACACCATACCGTACCGGTATAGTGTACCCATGATACCGGGACTACAATTTGTACTCATGCTAGTGTTGCGCGCACATTTTATGTGGGAATCGTATTGACAGAAATCGGTCCTGGAAAAAGTTCGAATTCATGTTGAGTCACCTCCACCATTATTCGAATTCATATTCATATTATCAGGATTCCACCTGTATTATCAAACTGGTTTTATTATGTACTATTAATATGAGATGAAATAAAACAGGAAAGGGCACAGGCCCTGATACGTGCAAGGGATAGCAATCAACCTTATTATTATTATTATTATTAAATTTTGAATAGGGCAGTCCCACAGGCCTTGCACATGAATTGAGCATGTGTTCTAAATACATGTACTTGTAAATGTAAATGCAAAACAATAAAAAACAAAAACACAACTGTGACAATGAGCAATAACTAACTTCAGGACTGGGCACAAGTCCTAAACCAGTATTGGCAGTAAAAGGTGCAAGAGATAATAGCAATGAAAAATATCAATTGTGCACTCATAACCATGTATAAACAATTAAAATGAAACAATTCCAGAACGTTTTCGTGTGACATGAGGATCTTGCCGAAGAATGCTCCTGACGTACAAAGACCCGTTCTTGTTGAGCTGGGCGGCACTACCTTTTAAGGGAAGTGAGTGTAATTCGCTGCCTTGGTATCCTTATCGATGACAAGCTCTCATTTGTTCCACACGTAGATCACCTCACCAGCAAGGTGTCACGCAAGATAGGCGCGTTGCGACGCACCTTCCGCCAAATGGCAGCATTTGCCCATCGCCAGTACCTGCT
The DNA here is from genome assembly GCF_964019385.1 of Sycon ciliatum. NCBI lineage: Eukaryota > Metazoa > Porifera > Calcarea > Leucosolenida > Sycettidae > Sycon > Sycon ciliatum. The sequence goes on along the minus strand of NC_088643.1, from coordinate 76,791,525 downwards.
TAGTGTGATTCATCCCGACTTTGAGTATTGTTTCCCTGTTTACGCATCCCACACCTATCAGCACAGTCCAGGGAGAGATCATTTACCTTGTTCCGTAGAGCTGTACGAGTTACCTGCGGTGCTTCATATTATGATGCTGTACCACCCCTTCTTGCTTCTCTTCAAATAAAACACCTTGAATATCGATACATTTATCAATTTCTTACGTTTACGTTTATTTGTCATATTGTTCAGCCTGCATCATGCTTACGCAGTCTTTTCCCTTTGCCCACCTCTAAGCGGTCAACTCGTGGAACTACAACAAACAATTTGTCAATTATTTTGCTTGTATAAATCCATGGTAGGGTACAATAATTCCTTTTCCTCCAGAGCATCCCTTATGTGGAATGCTCTCCCTGCTCACTTGAAAGGAAGTGAGGACATTAGATCATTTTCTACAGAACTTTTGCACGCTCTAAATGACGACAAATTGACTATATCCCTATATCCCCTCCTTTTTGAAAATGTATTTCACCAATAAAATAAGGCTTGGAATTTTTTAAACATGAATATCGACGGACTTGCCCCTTCTGTTCATGCATTGCCCTGCTCTAGTAATGGTTCATGAATCCGCCCAGTCCACATTCCTTCTCCGTTTTTCTTTCCTTTCAGTTGCATCTTCCTCTCTGCTCTGTTTTATTTTCTCTTTTCGTTCGTCCCTCTTGATATTTGTACTTTGTACTGTTGAGGCAACGAACTGAAATAATAAAAACCAAACCAAACGCGTGTAGTGTGAACCTTTGCAGTGTATCTGAGAATGGTAGCAGTAGATAAATGTGGCAGCTGTGAGTGCGTGTGGACAAAACTGGTGAGTGCGTATTGTTTAAAAAGTGTGAGTGCTACAACATTTTCTTTTTGCTTGCATGGAACAGGGTCACGTGTGCGAATATATACAGCTTCCAACACCTGCAACTGCTTAAACTGCTTGGTGCCCAGTCCGGATTGTCGTTAGCTGTTTGACGATTCCTGGTTTAGTGTTATTTGTTGCACACGTTTCTTTTGCAGGTGTTGGAAGCTGTATATATTCGCACACGTGACCCTGTTCTATGCAAGCAAAAAGAAAATGTTGTAGCACTCACACTTTTTAAATAATACGCACTCACCAGTTTTGTCCACACGCACTCACAGCTGCCACATTCATCTACTGCTACCATTCTCAGATACACTGCAAAGGTTCACACTATACGCGTTATGCATAACCGCTAGCTGTGCTGCATTCTCACGCTTCTTTTCATATTACTCTAGCTATAACTGGTTGTTTTAGTGATTCTTACTATGTGACGATGTTCCACTGATGTCAGTGATGATAGTCACACGAAAACGTTCTGGTATTGTTTCATTTTAATTGTTTATACATGTACATGGTTATGAGTGCACAATTGATATTTTTCATTGTATTATTGTTTGTCATGTACATGTCCACCAAGTCTAAATAAAGAATACAAACAAAGTCACGTGCATGCAGCAAGGCGGCATGCATGCAGCAAGTGCAGCTCGCAGCTTACTTCTTAGTTACTAACGTAACAGTTGCTCCACACGACGGTACCGGTATGTCGGTAGTGCAGTGATGACACCTAGTACCTTGTTTACAGTGTTGATTATTAATAATATTTTTAAAAACTCACGATGCTCTGGTATTGCGCGGTAATGATTCACATTCCCAAGTAATAATGTTAGTTGATCGCATTCTCGCTTCCCACTAGAAGTATCCGAGAACCTAGCGTTTAGTTGTTTTCCTGGTACATGGCGTATGCTCTCTGTAGCGTACTAGCGTCCACCGATCATTTTCTTTGCGACGACAGCGCTTGGCACCTGTCTGCAAGGACGTTAGGTGTGTCGGGCAGCACCAAGGAATGGTCCGTGGCTTCCCCATGACTCACTGAGTTCGTAGTGGATCGCCCTGCGCAGGTGCAGTGACCGTTGCAAAACCAAAGTGGCGAGACGCAGCGTTCGGCGGCAACCATGAAGGTAGGTGACAAACGAAAAAATAATATTTTAAAGTATATTTGTTTCCGCTCTAATTGTTCCGGCGGAAGCTCAAAACATGCACACATGTAATTCAAAGGGGAAATATAGAGTGAGCAGACAGTACCATATTGCACTGCCTAGAGTGACTCCAGTACTATGGGCTAAGTGAGAATGGTGTCAACTGCCAGGAAAACTCAACGCCTCGTGATTACATGTATCACATACTATGAATGCATGTACACGTTCCACTGATCTACAAGAATTGAAAGGAGACGGACTGCACCGAGGTAACAACTATGGAGCCATGATCAACAAGTCGAGTCAATTATATGAGCGTTTCTCTGTGCCCTGTCCCCCATGGATTACGCTATCAGGCGGCCGCCAATTTGCAGAATCACCTGTCACTTGCATTCTGGCACAGGTTCTGCATTGGCCGTGCATGATCCTTGCCATGGAAAGTGTTGATCGCCGCGAGAGCACAGCGATATCGTGCAATCACCGGTGCTACTCGTTTTCCAGTCGAAGACTGATAATGAAAGCGTGGGTTGCGACTAATGGGTGTGCAGTGAAGTGCTCGGCAAAGACTCTCCCTTCCAAAGCGGGGGCGGCGGAACTGGTCCAGTTAGTCAGGCCATGGTCGCACCAACTATTTGGCCAGAAATGGGTTTGACTACTGAGAGGTCATGTGAACCCGCCGTATCATATACAAAGTATGATCAGCTTACGGTGGTATGGCCAGACCAATCAAAAAGTGCTGCCGCTGGTCCTGCAAAGTACATGCAAATACACAGGATCAGTGCAAGCATCAATTTTCTTCTTCGGCCGACTTGTCTGCCATGTGTGCTAAGAAACGCTGCGAGCAGAAACAGAACACATTCACGCTCAATCTGTTGGGCAGGGCATCCACATGATAGCTATTTCGGTTCGTTTGTCGTCTATTGTTGTCACAGTGCACATCCCGCTGATCACACCTCTTCACACGTACATTACTAGTGCATGACTGTAGGATTTTGATGTTTCTATGTGTATGAGAATCACCACTCTACTCTTTAAAAGGCCGATTCATACTTCATTTTGCATACGGGAAAATCCATCGCGCGATCGTCGCGCGATGGGCCAATTAAGTTGAGCTCAAGTCAACTTTTTCGCGATGCGACGCGTTTCCCGTACGCGAAATGAAGTATGAATGGGGCTTTATTCTGTGTTTGTTATTGCTAATCTGCTGCGTACTACATATTACTTATATCATCTATACAATAGACTATGGCACTGGTTTGTTTCTTCTTCTGCCTGTATCCACCTGAATCCTGTATCCTGTATCCACCTGAATCCTGTATCCTGTATCCACCTGTATCCTGTATCCTGTATCCTGTGTCCACCTGAAGAAAAGGCAATGCAAGTGCTTGTGGAAATGTTGAGATCTTGCTTGAGAAGAGCCTGAAGCTTATGCTATTCACTAGTCACTCATTTCAAGAAAGTTTATGTTGTCCAATGTTGTGCTTTTCCTTCTGTCTTTCCCCGTCACAGTCGATGTTCGCGATGACACCCGTAGAGGGTGTGCCCATGACTGTCAAATGGCAGAAGTCAACGTCCAATCTCCTTAGTGCGGCCGGGTACGGTCCTTTAAGTTGTGCCCGGGGATCGTTGCCCAGGCGCATAGGTCTGGCCTTGTGTCGAAATAAATATTGTGTGCATGTGTTTTTAATATATCGACTTTCCCAGAGTCATGTTTGTGGTGAATTTATCTAGTCGAATATGGGAAAAGCAGGGTTCTGAATAAAGCGGGATTCACAGAAGCTTTTTTGCGATGCGACGGACGCGTGCGATGCGAACTCGCGAAATGCCATTCACAGAACAAGTCAGCGATGCGACAAAGTCTTGCTGATTTGGGTACGTCACCATGATATTCGCGCGGTTTGGTACAACCTGTACAAATTTATAGGCAACTCTTGAACCTTTGTACAACTTTGTAGAAAAAGTCAAAATCGTACGCCAAATCGCTTGTCGCATCGTATCGCAAAAGTTGAGCCAAGCTCAACTTCCGCGATGGCCTGCGATGGCCCAGTTGCGGCAGTTGCGTGGGGTGCGACATGGCTGCGATTTGGGGTTTTCCCGGTTTCGCGCCTGTCGCATTGCGTGTCGCATCGCAAAAAAGCTTCTGTGAATCCCGCTTAAGAAAGAGGGACGGACAAGGTGACTGGGCGTAAGTGGACACCATGATGGATATAATTATTATTGCCTCCGTGCCTCAGTCTTATGATGCCTATCAAGTTGCTTGAATGTACAGCTGAGCCCCTATTCATCGCTGCCGGTACTCACTGATGAGTTGTCTATTGAGTTCATCACGCTTGTCTGCGTGTGGTATGCCTTGTCCATGGGCTTGCAGGTACACTCAGTATGTCTATCTCTATGATCGCAATGGAGCCATGTTTGAGATGATCAACCTTGAACGGTAGGTCAGGCTTTCAGTGTACAGCTGGATGCATGGAGGTACTTCATACATACTGCCAATTCGAGTATAACTTTTAGTCTAATTTGAATATTCGCTGCGTTCGGTGCGTTCCAGTTTCAGGCTGGGCCAGTATACGTTAGTATGCTGTGTCTTCTGTTGTTGGATAGTTAGAATATACCGATGATCAAAGGTTTTTTTTCTCGAGATTTTGGGTTTTTAATTAGGAATTCCGCTGTAGTGGATGAAATCTACTTTTCAAGGTGGTAACACATTCTTTACCCTGCCCATCTTTTTCAATGTAATCATACCAGACTGCCTGCATACAGCTTGTCCAAGGACTTTTGTGCCAGTGAACTCCCATTCCCACTGAGCCAATCGCATTACATCACATGCGAAAGTATAGCAGTTCTGTTGAATTGGAGCTGCACCACCACCTGGCAAACAGCGCACACACATACTGTACTGTACGTACTGTACGTACTGTACTGTGGTTAAACTGAAACAGTTATCGGTTATGAATCTAGCAAGCATTGAAGCTTCAGTCACTGATGATGTTCCGAATAACGAAACATGTGGAAAACGTATGGTAAAACACTGTTGCTTGGTACCACTCTTTGTTGGTCGAAAAAAGAAGAAGAACTGTACTCTGTGAATCATGGAAGTGTTTGATTGATTGTTGCTACGCATGCATCCAGTTCCGTCCACTATTCTTCCTACCTTAGTGGTCTTGTACTTTCTGGTTTATCTCTACTTTCTTGTATCCGTTTCCTTTGATTTCCATCAGGCCGTGTATCAGCTTTGATTGGGAACGCACCGGAACCAGCCTGGCGATCTTGGAAGACAGAAGCAGTAAGGACGGAGGGTGGATTGGAGAGTTTGATGTTCAATATTGTGCCCGGGGTCGGATGAACTCAGGGCTTCTATCGGGTAACTCGAAACCATGGCAGCAACATGCTACATGTGTCTTGTCTGTGTCACCAGCCATAATAAGCACTCCTTTCTATAATGTTACCGACAACCTTCAATTAATTCACAAGCCGCTAGTTAACCTAATATTGCCACAACCCAGTGCCATCACAAGACCACATTACATAACCAGGAAACAAAGACTTGAGTATTAGTTGGAAAGGGAAAGCGCTAGTTGAAACTATAGGAGGCAGTGGGCATACGATAACCCGGGGAAAGCAAATACCTTTACATTGGACCAACTATGTGCACTGACCGGGTGGCACCTTGATCCATTGTAAAGTGATAGGTGGAATTTGTGTGGGTGATACTTCTACTAACCGTTGCTACATCGCAGTACTGAGGGGGTTATATCATAAAAGCATACACACATGCCGCTCAACTTGTTATTCTGTTGCCTGCTTGTCTCTTCCTGTTGTGCCGAACCCAGACTTTGTGTTGATTTGGGACAGCCACTCCAGGTCAAGTCGAAGAATCGATTTTGGCTTGAAGTGAGTTTCGGTTTACCGTTCTTGCCAGCAAAGTATGAAGACGAATGTTTGTTAATTCATGAGAAGCTCCTTTGTACGTAGCTACCAGTTACGAGGTGTACGATGGTTCCATGATGCTGCAACTTCCTGTGGTGATGTCGGTATTATGTATTATCCCGCTGTACCGTGTTGCACATGTTTGCCACCGGATAATAATACTTTATCGGCTACGGCAATTAATGCTCCACTCTTACAGCTGACATTTACACATCTTGTGTTGTTTGTGTGTACAGGGACAGTGGCGTGGTGCTGAGCTACTCCAAGACGAATGGCATGCTGGCTGTGGGTGAGTTGCCGGCAGTGGCACCGTGTACCGGGACCACCGGCTCTGGTACAGATGAAGCAGGCATGGTTTCAGTGGCCGCCCATGCCGGGACCGTGTTGTCATGGTCTTTGAGCAGCGTAGGTGGTCAGTAGGACCAGCAGGGTCGCCTCTACTCCAAATTCAACGTATTTATTAGTGATACAGTACTGCCGGGTGCTGAAGAACTGGGGGGGGGGGGGGGGGGGGGTGGGGGTCAACATCGTAGCCTTGACCGTTCTTATCTTCATGTATAGGGCTTGAAAGTGCTACGTCACAGCATAGCAACAATTTCAAAAATTCAAAAACTGGATCCACTTGGATCCAGTTATTGTATGGATCCAAGCACATTTCAAGCGGTCTTGCTCACAGGAAGGTGATGTAGCCAGTGACACTGACCGATTTGGCTAGTGGGGGCGGGGTGACAACTGGTGGCAAAATAAAAGTCACACCTGCATGCGACATGAGTGGGTTGCTATGCACCCACATACTTAGGCAATAGCAAAGTCACACCTTAGTGGATCCAAAATAGAAATCTGATGTCAACTAACTACTCCCTGGCCGTTTTTGACGTCATCACTTTCAAGCCCTATTACAGTCTATGCACAGTATGCTATGCTTGGTGAAATTCTAGCCTGTTCGTTCTTCGGCAAAATAATTGATGGTGCGATCAGTGGAACCAGGTGGTCGCTTGGCCTGGTTTTGCACATGCAGGGCTTCCATTGAGCAAGACTTTGCAAGTGAGTGTGTTTCTCTGTGATCTTGCCGGGAATCTCAGGTACTGTAGTGGTTCTACAAACGCACCAAAGACATCTTGTAACTAGCTTCGTTACTACAAATCACAAGTGTGTGGGAATACAGAGAACGACAGAGAGATCAAAGGAAAAGCCAGGCAGACAGGTACAGCTAAAGTGCGTACGGTACAACTGGCATGTCGCACAGCGCGGCCGGATGAATGCATACATGTTACATAAAAGGATACAATGACAAACAGTGGGATGTGCATCCACTACAGGTACAAGTAGTTTTTTCGGTTTCTTCAATGCGACCTTGATTACCAGTACTCCTTGACCATGGATTGTCCTTCACGTTGATCACATGGCGACATTTGAGTCATTTAATTTTTGTTGTTGTGCTGGCTCATTGTTTACTCACTGCTATGGATAGATACTGTTTAGTATGCTGATAAATACTGTGTGTTATGTATGTGAATACTGTGTGTTATGTCGGTGTTTTGTACCAGGAACTGCCAAGGGTAACCTGATACTGATAGACAGAAAGTAAGTGTAGTGTACCGCTGTGTTTGTACCCTGCCATGCGCTGTTCAGCCTGGCAGTGGTTAATGGGGTTATTGGGGCTCGGAATAGCTCACCTGACCTGCATGATGACGAAATGTCCTTCTACATATAGCAAGGAGCCGGTTATTACCAGCAATTTGACCATGGTAATCCAGTACTAGTGATCCTTCTGCAGCAAGCCCTTTCCAATACAAACGGTCAAGCGGTGTGCTCGTTGAGCTCCTTTGTTGGGCACACATTCATGTGCACTGTGTAATATGGACTATGCCGGTGCACACACTGAGTTAACTGCCAACTGGGTAGCTAGGTGTAGATTACTGTATATACTAGACAGGAGATCTAAAGCTTGCATCTGTAAAAAAACACACACAAAACTCAAGTGCATTGTACAATGACTAGCACCCTATCTCTTCTGAAAGAGAGAGAGAGAGTATAGCAATACTCACAGCTTGTGTGGCGTGGATAGTACCGGTATGTGTGAATGTCCGTGAGCCCGCCACCCTCCGCAATCCGGCGGGAATCTGCAAAGCAGGTGCCACAGCAGTTCTGACTGTGCTGGGATTGTTTAGTGCTGGCTGAGTTCCCAGTCTCTGACGTCTGCAAGCATATGAGTGTGCTAGTTCGATGCTGCTGAACATCTTGGCCTCAGTCGGCTATGCTGTTGTTAACGCTTTTCAGTATGGAGCAGTAATATCAAGAGTAGATAAACAATAGTGTGCAACTCGCAGATGGGTTGGCCCACGGCGGAATTTTTTGTTGACGTACGGTAATCTTTTCTATGACTCACACGCTGCGAGTAGTTTGGGAAGTTTTGCCTCATGCACTTGGCCGGGCTTCACATTACAAGGCCAGTGCCCAGCAGGTGCTCTCACATTGCTCTGCGGCGAAATGCACGTGTTTTCTGAAAAGGTGACGTCAACAGAATTCCCGCCATGGGCCAGGGTATCTGCAGATTGTGCGGGAAGAGATGCGGAGGGAGAGCATACTCTTGTTTATCTACTCTTGGTAATATTCTTCACACTGGTGATATTCTTAATTGTCATGCGTGTTGGATAAGATTGGAGTGAGTTTGATTTGGTTTATCCTTTCAGCACATCGCGCAGCATTGTCCGGGGCCTGGGTTGCCTCTATTCTTGGCCTACATGACACTGTGACTTGGCTGTGCAAGGGAAGCCTGCGAAAATTCCAAGCATTCATGCTCTTGGTGTGTATTTTGTGTTCTTGATGCAGTGCGGTGTCACCTCTCATTGGTAGACATTACAAGGCAGTGACGATGGTTGCCTGGAGCAGCAAGGTAGGGAACTGTAGCACTGGAGTGCTCTCCACAGGCACAATGGCTTCATACCCCTACTGCAGTCTCTTGTTTTCTTTCCTGTAAACAATCTGATATTCACAAAGACGTCAGGTTCACACCTACATCTACATGTATACTCTCCTCACAATCAATCATGTGTCTGGCGGGACTATATACCCTTTAAGCACGGGTCATGTGAAAGGTCAGTTAAGGCTAAAATCAAAATTTCACCAGTTGTAGTCTTCGGGGTGCTGAGTCGAATGATCTTGGTCCGAGAAAGCTGAGACGCTCCCTTCCTGCTTTTATCTCAATCGAACTCGCGCACTTCCACCGAAACTGGGTGACTGCGCCCTGCTAGATGGGGATTTGTATGCAAAATGTCACTAAAAGCGCCATTTCGTTCTTATAAAAGCACGGATGACCGCGATTGGCCCGTATGTTGTAGTCTTTTGGACGCTGAGTCGACTGGTTTTGGTCCGAAAAGGCTGCGATGCAGCGTTCCTCCTTTATTCCCAATCAAACATGGTTGAACAAGCGGTCACGTGCTCCTGGGTGCCCAAATCACCTGGTCACCACGCCAGCAGGCGACAACTTTCACACCAAGGTTCAACTCGAGTTCAACTCGAGCAGGACTGCACCCAAAAAAGGTCAAACAGGCTAGTAAGTTGTACCCTGCAGGCACGGTGACCAGGTGACTGGTGTACGCAGGAGCACGTGACCGCTTGTTCAACCATGTTCGATTGGGAATAAAGGAGGAACGCTTCATCGCAGCCTTTTCGGGCCAAAACCAGTCGGCTCAGCGTCCAAAAGACTACAACATATGGGCCAATTGCGGTCATTCGTGCTTTTATAAGAACGACATGGCGCTTTTAGTGACATTTTGCATTCAAATCCCCATCTAGTAGGGCGCAGTCACCCAGTTTCGGTGGAAGTGCGCGAGTTTAATTGGGATTAAAGTAGGAAGGGAGCGTCTCAGCTTCCTCGGACCACGACCATTCGACTCAGCACCCCGAAGACTACAACTGGTTAAATTTTGATTTTAGCCTTAACTTCCCCTTTAACCACTGTGCTCTTCAAGACCTTCAGCAGGCACTGAACAAAGGTGGAAACCATATAAAAACCCATGTACGAGCATATGGACGCTTCTTTTTTGCTGGTTGTTTTCGATGTATGTGGTGTGCGAGAAGTTGTACATGGAATTGAGAATAGTTTTGCTGTTCTTGTCCTTGTCGGGGTTTTTTTCAGGATAATCTCGTGGCAACGTATGGTGATGATCATCGCGTGATTGTAACGGACACCTCATCTAACCCAATCTTTTCGGTAGGAAAACAGCCGTAAACTGCCTTTTCTTAAGTGTGTGCGAGGATCCGGTGATGCAACATGACTGTACTGATATACCTGTAGGGATCGATCGGTCTAACTTTCTGATTGCCCTTGCACCCAGCGCACCAAAGCCGCATGATCCTGACGACGGAGGCGGTGCTTTGTTTTCAGCTACCGTAGCAGCAGATCAAGAGATGGTCTTCTTTTCCCGTGTTCATTATCCAGATTGATGTCAAGCACGAACTGACCCAACTTGACTTTGATCAAATATGCTCGAAAGCGCTTGAAGGACGAGGAATGCCCGCCTGGCGATATGTAAGGAATGTGCTCGGTTGTAATTGCTGTGGACAACAACAATGATGGGACATGTTGTGGTGCTTTTGTCTTTGTTGATGATACATGTATCCAGTGCCAGGTGTTCATCCGTGTTACGTACTGCTTGTAGTAAATGTATTGCTTTGAACCCCAGCTATTCTGTTGTGCAGACCTTGTATAATGTGTGCGGCATGCTTATGCATGTGTGTTTGTGTGTGTTTGTGTATGTGTGTGTGTGTGTGTGTGTGTGTGTGTGTGTGTGTGTGTGTATGTGTGTTTGTGTGTTTGTGTGTGTGTGTGTGTGTGTGTATGTGTGTTTGTGTGTGTATGTGTGTTTGTGTGTGTGTTTGTGTGTTTGTGTGTGTTTGTGTGTGTGTGTGTGCATGTGCACCTGCTTACACTATTACCATGCTTTAAGTGGACTGTACATAAAAGCTTTGTCTAAACCCTGCACTTGATGTGCTGCTGCTGCTGCTGCTGCTGTTGCTGTTGCATGCAATTCCAGGTCACTGCTGTCGGCAGAGGGAAGACTTTGGTCATAATGGACACCCAAAGCCAAGATCAGTCACGTGTAGACATGAATTTCAAGGTGCAGTACACAGCATTACCCGGCTACATGTATCTGGTGTTACTACGTGTCATGTTGCCTTGACAGTTTGTAACACTAGAGCTGCTACTAGAGCTGCTGCATGTTGTTGGTGAGCATGGTTTGATTGAATACTATTGCTGTGATGGTGGTGTATATGTATATTACATGCAGTGTAGTGTACTGTAGAACGGGTAATTTTAGCGACGTAAAAACCCTGGCGAATTTAGCGATCTACTCATTTTCGCTAAAGTTTCAAGTCGCTAATCCGTTGAGACATTAGCAGTGCACTGGTGATTCGTGAGTAAAATCGCTGCAAATCGCTAAAATAAAACGTCGCTAACCGGTTGACAATGGGAAAACGCTAAAATTAATAGTGGCTAAAATTACCCGTGTTACAGTAGTTGTCACGTAATCATTGGTCATTAGACTGCAGTGGTGACAGCTGTGTTACTCTCACTTACAAACCATCTTTTCTCTCCTGTACTGCCCTGCATGTGCCCAGCCGGATTATGGCGCAATATCGACATACGTACGGTAAGAAATATCAACATATTTTGTATCCAATGGCGGTGGTGGTAAGCCTCCTTATGGATTGTGATATAAAAGGGATTTATTGAGTCGTGTATGCGAATAGACTGGGACCGGGCCTGCGCTGTTTAACACTCTACACAACTATCTCTGGGTGGCCGTGTAGGGTGTTGCTGGTACTAAATATGTTACAGGCTTTCTTCGCTCTGTCCATTGCAAAGCACTTTATGATCACCTCACTCCACTACGATCAGTCACCCCATGTTATTCTTTGTGTCCATGTCTGTGAGGATTGCCGCAAGTTGCCGGGTGATTTCTGCTTCTGGCTATCATCGGCTGTTTCTCATTGGAATTTGTGTGTGTGCTGATTTTCTTCGAAGGTACAACGAGAATTACTGCCTTCTAGGCTTTGCTAACGGCATCCTAGTGGGCCAATCGCTTGGTTCTGAGGATGGCCAGGATCCCACGTGTTTCCAAGTAGGTTGGATTGATGTATTTAGCAGTCGTTTGGGTTGTTTTTGTGGTCTCTTCCTGTACTCTCAGTTCTGCCTTTGCTGGGAGGCTGTTAATAGATTATAGTTGATACATACTGTGAAGGAGATCTGTGGCCAGGTGTATCATATGACTGCTTCGTAGTGGTGTATCACATGACTGCTTCGTAGTGGTGTATCACATGACTGCTTCGTAGTGGTGTATCACATGACTGCTTCGTAGTGGTGTATCACATGACTGCTTCGTAGTGGTGTATCACATGACTGCTTCGTAGTGGTGTATCACATGACTGCTTCGTAGTGGTGTATCACATGACTGCTTCGTAGTGGTGTATCACATGACTGCTTCGTAGTGGTGTATCACATGACTGCTTCGTAGTGGTGTATCACATGACTGCTTCGTAGTGGTGTATCACATGACTGCTTCGTAGTGGTGTATCACATGACTGCTTCGTAGTGGATTTGTTATGTCTTCTACAGTCTATATTGCCGGAAGGCATCCCTTCCCAGGCCTCCTCGCTTCTATTTGTTTTCATTGTTTTCTAAGCTGTATTGACTTCAATTGAAATGAAAAGGAACAATAGTTTACAAGTTATGCTATGCCTTCCTTACCCTTACCCTTATCCCTCGGTTCTCTCCTCCTCCTCCTCCTCCTCCTCCTCCTCCTCCTCCTCCTCCTCCTCCTCCTCTTTCTTCTTCTTCTGCTCAAATCATGTCTTGTTGCGTACAGGAACTTTTTGTAGGAAAGGAATTTGGAAGTGCTATCACCTGTCTTGCCGTTGCCCCTAATTGTGGCCGAGTTGCTTGTGCCGGAGAGAGCAGGTATGCAATAACATCCAAGACTCATTGTCTGGGTCTTAACTCCTTTTCCTTCCATTTTCTGGTGCGAAAGGCTTTTTGTGTCTACTGCGACAACTTGGCAAAAGAGTTAAATGCAGTACCCTGAAAAAATCGATGATAATTGGAGGATGTTATTTTTCTGAGGTCCAGCATTTCAAAGGAGAGCTTTGTGGATTCTTTACAAGTTTCAGAGGCAATATTAATTTTCCATATTTCTCAAAGTATGTTGCTATGGGGATAGTGATCTTCATAACCAGTTTCTAGCAATTTGGTTGGCAGAAGGCCGCTCCTTCTGATCTCATTCCATCAAGAGTAGATAAACAAGAGTGTGCAACTCCGGATGGATTGGCCCACGGCGGAATTTTTTGTTGACGTAATCTTTTCGACGACGCACGCGCTGCGAGCCTTTTGGAGAGTTTTCCCTCGTGCACTTGGCTGGGCTTTACACTACAAGGTCGGTGCCCAGCACGTGCTCTCACACTGCTCTGCGGCAAAGCCGCGTTTCTCTGAAAAAAGGTGACGTAAACAAAAAATTCCGCCGTGGGCGCGCGGTATCTGCAGATTGTGCAGGAGAGATCCGGAGTTGCACACTCTTGTTTATCTACTCTTGATTCCATGTATTCACAGTAGATGATTATTAACCCTTTTGGTATTCTCTTTTTTATTGCTCAGCATCAAGATACACTCCATGAGGAATGTGTCCTATATCATCAATGTACTGGATGTGCCCGAGGGCCACAATAAGATGGCATCGCTGGGGTGGAGCGCAGATGAGCAACTCCTGGCAGTCAGCCTGAAGACTGGTATGAAACATTCATTACAATGTCCCATGGGTGTGGGTGTGTATGTGGGTATGTTTCTGCACGTGGGTGTGGGTGTATGTGTGTATGTGTGTGTGTGCGTGTGCATGTGTGTGCTCATGTTTGTGTGTGTTTGTGCATGCATGCGTGTGAATGTTAGCATAAAGGTATGTATCCCAGGCACACATAGTATTCCCCGGTGTAGAATTAGAATGTGAGATGCAGTTTTGTGAGCATACTGTCTTGTTTCTGTTCAAATCTGATCCCACAGGTGAGGTCATCGTCTACTTAGCTCAGCTTCCTGTGGTCGGTGCTTGCTATGGTGATGCGGCTGTGTACTTGTCAAACCTGAGGGAGGTATGTAGGAATATTCACACTTCTCGGGGATCATCTCTAACTGCAATGTTGGTAAATATGGTAAATATTGTACTGGCAAGTAGCACTCCTCCAGCTTGTAGAGCCGGTCCAGTAAGCTGAACATGGTCTGGTCAATATGGCACAAGGACATTGGTATTAGGCCTAATTGGTATGCCATTCCAAACCCTTTGACCGGCCAGAGCCTGGTTTACATCTTTGATGTATCTACCCTTGTCTTCAAAAGTCGTACATGCGGCGGTGGGGAGGGCATTTTGTGTGTGTGTGTGTGTGTGTGTGTGTGTGAGTGTGTGTGTGTGTGTGTGTGTGTGTGTGTGTGTGTGTGTGTGTGTGTGTGTGTGTGTGTGTGTGTGGCTGAATGGTCTCATTATTGTTGAAGGAGGGTCCCATCTTTGTGTCACCGCTACATACATGATATGGGTATGTATTGTGCTGAATAGTTATCAGTGTACACTCTGTGTGTGTCTGTGTATCCTTATGTCTGCATGTGTATAATGCATGTATACGCCGCATGTGTCTGTGCACATCCATAATAATTGTGTCCACCTGTTTGTGTGTATGTGTGTGTGTGTGTGCATATGTACACGTGTGTGTATGTATGTGTGTGTGTGTGTGTGTATGCGTGCGTGCGTGCGTGCGTGCGTGCGTGTGTGTGTGTGTGTGTGTGTGTGTGTGTGTGTGTGTGTGTGTGTGTGTGGTGTGTGTACACGCGGGCGTGTGTGCGCTCATGTTTTGTGACGTGAAATCCTCGGCTGGCCTGAAGCTCTCTCTCAAATTTGCTCCCGATGTGGTAAGTGATCATTGCCTTGGTTTGTGAATAGAACGGATGTGGAATTTCCAGCAATTCTTTGCCTATATACTTACTGTCTTTGTTCTTTTCCTGTATTCCTTGCCAATGATGAGAAGGGAATGAAAACGTTTGGTTCAGAAACTCTTACTCCGTTCTTCTAGACTAGTGTAGGCTGCGTAGATGCTTGCGATCATACTGTTGTAAACTACTGGTGCGTGTGTCTGTGTCCTCTGCTCTGTTGCTATGCTACCTATTTCCCAGGATGCGATTCCATCGCAAGTCTTGGGCGAGACGCAGATTCTGGCCATGGGTCCGTACCACATTGCGGCAGTGGCCAACTCCTCCGTCACCTTCTACAGCGTGACTGAGCAGGGTAGGTACCCCAGTTGCAAAGACTGAGACCCTTAAACTCCTGGGAGTCTCATTTGACGCCAAGCTGTCATTCCGCAACCACCTCCACAATGTCGCAGTCCGTGCAAGCCAACGACTGGGCTTTCTCCGACGAGCTGCCCACGTCCTGCCTCGGGGCGGCCGCCTGGCAATGTACAAAGGTTTCGTACGCCCAGTCCTGGAGTATGCCCCATTGGTCTGGATGGGCGCCTGCCAGACCCATCTCGATCACCTAGATCGAGTCCAGAGGAGGGCTCTGGACATCATCGGCCCAGGCACCCTCCTGGACTCCCTCAGTCTACGCCGCTCGGTTGCTGGCCTCACGTACCTGTACAAGCTACGCTCCACTGATGGCCCAGCGCAACTCATCGCAATGCTTCCACCTCCGGAACCGCCACGGCCTCACCCCAAGACTAGACGGCAGCTTGACGCCAGCCGCCACCCTGCCTACCTGAAGCTTGACCTCCCACACAGTGCCCCTAACTACATC
>NC_088643.1:76720746-76770746 GCF_964019385.1 Sycon ciliatum | reverse complement strand
TCTCTGGGAGGACCCCTGGACGCCATTTCAGCTGTCGCACCTCCGGGGATGTGGCTATTAGTTCTGAGCTGTGTGTGGATTTTGTCTATTTTGGACACATGTATTCAGGACACGTTTGTTGTCTGGGACCAGAAAAGCAAGGGAACAACTCACATCGTCAATTTCAACACAATTCGAGGTAGGCCATCAGTTAGCCTGGGAATGCTTGAATACTGAGTAGAGAACAGCCTGAACTATTGAAAGTCCAGATTCTTGGCGTTCAGCTCTGGAATACGTGTAGATTAGATTAGATTAGATTATACTACAGCCGTTGCACTGTTCATGGAAGCACTGCAGCATGGTAGCACATCCGAATACCGACTAACGTTCAGTTTAGCTCCCTCAGTCAGTGCAAGGGCTTTGTTATCAGACTACTAGTAACGTTATGTGTGAACTTCAGCTGTCTGAGATTTTCCAGTGGACCCTCTATTTGTACTTCCTTATTAGAACTATCATGCATTATCCTGTCAGATTCCGAGCAACGTTCACCCAATACAGGTAACAGAACTTCAGAACTACTATGAGCAACATTCACCCAGTATAGATGACAGGATTTGTGAACCAAGTCTACAGAATAGACAATCTAGTCTGCTGAAGTATTAGCAGATAGTGCAGTGGCAGTGCATTTACTCTCTTTTGTGCAGTATCCTGTCCATATGAACTGTTGTTGCCATCTGAACCCCCCCCCCCCCCCCGTTATGATCATCCCTGCCTTTGTAGAGCCGGACATTATGTCCTTGGATGAAGTTCACACGCTTCCCAGCAGCTATGTTCCACTACGCTTACACGATGGAGTTGTGATGTGCCTAAGTGACATGAATAAGGTATGCTACCCGAGGTATGCCATGCGGCCGCATTGGTTGTGCTAATGTATTTCCTGTGCTAATATAATTAATGACGTATGCTATGTGTTGATTGCGCATGCCGCATTCACTGTGTAAATTGCTCTCTTGTATTTCCGTCTACTGATTGCCATCGGGCTTTAGTCGTGACAGAAGATAAAGACACTAGACCCAGAGCACAGGGTATCACTTCTCGCTGTGGACCTACCGGTAATAGTGATTTAGTGCTTTAGAGTGTTGTTCTTGACCTGTATTTGGTTGTGTGTGCGTGCGTGCGTGTGTGCGTGCGTGTGGAATTCCCGTATGCAGATCACGTACGAACGTCTGGAGTCGCATTCTCTGCTGAACCCGTCGTTTGCAGATACATCAGACCCAGCACTGGTGAGGAGAGAATGCTGAGTCTGCATACCCTGTCACATGCTTGAGGGTTACTCACAGGGAAAGTCATAGCACTTCGTCTGGGTTTTTTCTCATTTTAATGCAAACACACCTGCTGTTACAGTACAAGTGTACTAGCAATATATGTTGCACCACTGAGCAGTTACATTACAAGTATACTAGCACTGTATATTGCACCACTGAGCAGTTACATTACAAGTATACTAGCACTGTATATTGCACCACTGAGCAGTTACATTACAAGTGTACTAGCAATGTATATTGCACCACTGAGCAGTTACATTACAAGTATACTAGCACTGTATATTGCACCACTGAGCAGTTACATTACAAGTGTACTAGCAATATATATTGCACCACTGAGCAGTTACATTACAAGTATACTAGCACTGTATATTGCACCACTGAGCAGTTACATTACAAGTGTACTAGCAATGTATATTGCACCACTGAGCAGTTACATTACAAGTATACTAGCACTGTATATTGCACCACTGAGCAGTTACATTACATCAGTGTGCGAGTCTAACCACACTTGTGCAATCTCGTTATTTCTATACGCTTTTTCGTGGTCTGCATGCTTTTAGCTGAAAGGTGCAGAGATGCTTGTCCTGCTTTGTAGTCGTTTTATTCCGAGACTGGATCCGAAATGTTTGTTTCACGACTGGACCTGAAGGTTGTTTATGGGCGGACGGACTACCTGGCTATTCGGTGCAAATCTGATGTGAGAAGCTGATGTGAGAAGCTGATGTGAGAAGCTGGTGTGGGAAGCTGGTGTGGTGAACTGCTCAAAGCCAGTGCCTACATGTACGTTTGCTTTGTGTGCTTGCAGATGGAAAAGATAATGGAGAGAGCATTGACTCTGAATAGGTGAGCACTTGCACAGCGCAGGAGTCCTGCAAAGTTTGCCACTATCTTATCTATTGACTGATGTCTGTACACAAGCCGAGTCTCCCTGCATGCAATCTGTACAGATCGCCACCTGTCCGCACACAATGTGTGTTGTCTTAAAAACAAAAGCATCACAGAAGCAGCGCATCACTCCACTGCAAGTTGTGTACGTGTGTGTCCGGAGCTCCTCAAGGTGGATGTGACCCTGCACCTCTACTTGCCTCTTATGGCTTGCTTGATATGTGTATGCTATGTTCTCATTGCGCGATGCCTCAGCCTCCATGCTACATGTAAGATCACTCTTCTTGAGTCTTCAAGCTATTCACTTCCAGTTTGTGTATAGGCAAAGCTGGCTGGTATACCTACTTTCAATGCACGCTTATTGTCACTGAACATATCAGTGCTATTCAGGATTGACTTGTTATTGCCAGAACCCCCCCAGAGCCAGAGCTCTTACTATTAGTGTGTGTTGTGTTGTTTGAATACAGGCTGGATGATGCATGGAACGTGGCCGTCCGTCTTGACTCGAACAACGGCTATGAACGCGTGGCCTGGGCAGCTATGGTCATGATGGACCTTGACATGGGTAACTGACTAACTAACCTGTGTTGGCATTGCAGTAGAACACATTACAGCAAACAGCAGGTGTAGGGTACTACCCCATGCCCCGCCAGTGGTGCCGTTACATCTTTCCATTGGTGTTGATAATGTTCCAGACATGGCACATGAGATGACGAATGCGGATGCATCATTCTTCGCAAGACATCTGGAGATTGCGCACCCAGTCCAGCAATGCCATGCACAGTCAACACATAACAGTCAACACATAACAGTCAACACGCAACACAACTACAGTAAAACGTGTCAAGGCGACCACTCGGATAATGCGACAACCTGTCCTAGAAGACCACTGTAACGGGCCAGGACCAAGGGATGCTATTTCCAGTTAGACGGCCCTGGATAAGGAGACCACCTGGTAACAAAGACCACATATTGAAGGTCCCTTGAGCGGTCGTCTTAGACAGCTGTTTCACTGTACTGTACTACACCAAGGATGCGCTGTGTACACCGTGTTGTCGGATGATTGCGCTGTACACCATGTTGTCGGATGATTGCGCTGTATGCCGCCACACATGTACATGACGTATGTGCAGGCATGAAACTCTGAGCTACGATACCCACGGCCTAGCCTTGACCCACTGGTGTACTGTGCACACACAGTGCTACACATGTCAGCAATATGCTGTAGATGGTTGCTAGCGGCTCCTGCAGACCACGCCGTCTACTTCTGTGCTTTGTCCTTGCCATGTAGCATTGCGCTGCTACCGTCGAGTCAAGTCACCACACCGAGTCATGGCACTGGAGAAACTTCAGGTAAGGAAGAGTATCTCTTACAGGCTCATACCGGCTCTTGCTGGATCAGTGCTGCTATGACTGAACCAAGCAGACAGTTGATTCTCTGTCCATCTTTGAGAGTAAAGTGTTATTGACACTGACACACAGTCGTGTACTTGACAAGTACATTACATACCCGCATCGCAATAGTGCTGCTAAGACTGGAATGCAGTTTGCGAGGCCTTACCGGCTAAGTTATCCTATACACCTGCCGTCTTCTTCAGCTCAGCTGTGGGAGGGTCACAGTGACGCTTACACACACTGTACATGTATCTTTACGCTGCAGCTTGTTGATGACATACAAAGCCTGAAGGGCTTTCTCTTGGTGCAGCTGCAGGAAATCGACCCTGCACAGGTGAGCATTAGCTGTTGGTGTGTCATCTCCGCAATCCTATTGTCCTCACAGAGCCTTCCTTTGTCCGGCTGATTGGCAGCCCACTCATACACACGTGTACATACACACTGGATCATGTCTTTGACTTTGCTTGGCGATAAAGTTTAAGAGATCCATGCTCTTTGCATGCAAGTGGTAGTACGTACAAGTAGACAAATCTGGTGCGGCCATTCATTGATGTGGCGTATTTTACCTAGCATTAACAGTACAGCCCTGATGATCACATGACCAGTGCTGCATGCACATGATTACATGTGAAAAACATTGCCAATGGTCTGCATGGGTTTATGTGTGACATGTGTGCACTTACAGATGTTCTTCTTGAAGTCGAGCTATCCACTGGAAGCACTCGAGGTAATCACAATTATTCTCAGCACTCCCGGCCCATCACAGGGCGGGACACACTGGCGATCTACTTGCGCTGCGAAGGTTGTAAAGCTTCGGTGCAGTGTAGGCAATCACCACTGAATGAAACGGGGGAAGTGTCCAGTTCCTAGAAGCTAGCAAGGTGCCTCTGGTAAAACAAAATCTGGTGGAGTATTTACACGCCTACTCAATTTTACATGCATGGTACATGGTTACACAGAAGATGATGCTGGCAATTGTCACCAAAGTGCTGCAAACCTCTTACTCACCTGGAGGGGAAAGGCCCCATTGGATTTAGTTGTGACCTTTTTAAAGGTTTCATGCCGAATCAATCATCAGACAAATGATAAGATATGTGGACATATTTTGAAGTACCAAATATTATTGCGGCTCAGTGGTTAGAGCATCGCTGGCTTCCAGCGAATGTCCCTGGTTCGAGTCCTGGTGGTGACAGTCAATTTTTATTTTAGACTTTTTCCCATTTCCATTCCCTCAACTAATGAAATATTTGATGTACATGTTAAATATTGTTGTCTCCTACTGTTCATCTCCCTGTATTGACATTGCCACAGCTACGCAAGGATCTTGGCCATTGGGATCAAGCTCTGCAGCTAGCCAAAACACTGGCGCCTGAGCAAGTGCCGCTGGTCTCCAGAGAGGTTGCACGGGACATGGAATTACGGTATGCTTACCAGCCTAGTGGACACGGCCTGATATCAATCATGCTCAGTAACACGTATACACGGAGCGGTGTGCTCAGTTGCATGCTCAGTAACATGTATACACGCAGCGGTGTGCTCAGTTGCATGCTCAGTAACACGTATACACGCAGCGGTGTGCTCAGTTGCATGCTCAGTAACACGTATACACGCAGCGGTGTGCTCAGTTGCATGCTCAGTAACACGTATACACGCAGCGGTGTGCTCAGTTGCATGCTCAGTAACACGTATACACGCAGCGGTGTGCTCAGTTGCATGCTCAGTAACACGTATACACGCAGCGGTGTGCTCAGTTGCATGCTCAGTAACACGTATACACGCAGCGGTGTGCTCAGTTGCATGCTCAGTAACACGTATACATGGAGCGGTGTGCTCAGTTGCATGCTCAGTAACACGTATACACGCAGCGGTGTGCTCAGTTGCATGCTCAGTAACACGTATACATGGAGCGGTGTGCTCAGTTGCATGCTCAGTAACACGTATACACGCAGCGGTGTGCTCAGTTGCATGCTCAGTAACACGTATACACGCAGCGGTGTGCTCAGTTGCATGCTCAGTAACACGTATACACGCAGCGGTGTGCTCAGTTGCATGCTCAGTAACACGTATACACGCAGCGGTGTGCTCAGTTGCATGCTCAGTAACACGTATACACGCAGCGGTGTGCTCAGTTGCATGCTCAGTAACACGTATACACGCAGCGGTGTGCTCAGTTGCATGCTCAGTAACACGTATACACGCAGCGGTGTGCTCAGTTGCATGCTCAGTAACACGTATACACGCAGCGGTGTGCTCAGTTGCATGCTCAGTAACACGTATACACGCAGCGGTGTGCTCAGTTGCATGCTCAGTAACACGTATACACGCAGCGGTGTGCTCAGTTGCATGCTCAGTAACACGTATACACGCAGCGGTGTGCTCAGTTGCACCTGTAGCAGTAGTCAAAGGAAGAGAGTATTTGTTGCCAAAATTATTACATGGATTATGCAGAAAAGTGTTTTGAAGAGTGTTTTGATGCATGTATTGTATCAGCCGTTCGCATTCACTCCTCATGTAGTACGTGTCTTTTTCTTCTGTTCTTTTGCCCTCAGTGCTGACTACGCCAATGCTCTGTATCACTATGAGCGAAGTCTCACAAAGAACACTGAGGTACACTAACTGTTGGTTAAAACGATACGTACGTGCATGCCGCCGTGGTGTTTTTGCCACACTGTCTTGTAACACCATATATGGTATGTTCTTAGTTACTATGGTGACGTTAGTAACACTGTATGTGATTGGTGGTGGCGTCAGTTCACTGTACAAAACTAGCATGCCCAAGAACTGTACAAGATAAATACTACTTGAAATTGGCATGTCAGTGTAGACAGACAGTGACTAGCTACATGCTGTTGCATGGATACATTAGCATTGGTGTCCTCTTACCCTCTTTTTGATGGTTAATTTCAATGCCTTCCCTTCTTGTTCTATTTTGTCTAACACCATGACATGGTATTAACCTCCCGTCTCCTTTCTCTTTCCCTTTGCCTTGCAGCAAAGAGAGCACAATGAAAAGTGCCGCAGCGGCATTGCTCGCACGGCGCTTCGTCTCGGAGAGATCAGGAAGTATGTGCTGTTGATGCATGAGCAATAAATTGCCGTCGATTTCTTTTACTTCGTAGCTGCTTGCTCATGACAAACCATGGTGGGTAGACAGTGCCGGACGGGATTGCGAGTGCATGTACTGTCATTGAACTTTGGCTAGTAGTAGCCGATGCAGCTCAATACTCTCTTTATGATCCGTTACTCCCATGAAATAATGGTACTGAGCAAGCCATCTGTCTTGCTTACCTCCTGAAAAGCATTCACAGTATCCCTATATTTTCTGCTTTGGATATTACCGAGGAATCCCAGTGCAATTTGCAATATCATACTTCGAAGTAGATGATTGCATTCGAACACAACAGTCTTAAAAACAAACAAATGGATGAATGGTTATCTCGTGTGATGTTACATGTATAATGTTCGGCTTCTCTTGGCAGAGGCACATCTATGGCAAACGAGGTGGGCGATGCCAAGCTATACAAAGAGTGTGCGTCAATCCTGGAAGGAATGAAGGTCAGTGTCCCTGTGTTGTTGGTGTCAGACCAGGCCATCAGATGTGCGTATTGTACATACACTTGTGGCAGCAAATGGGATCATTAGACCTTTGGCCTCTACTGGGTTGACCTGACCTGTCCTCCCTACCATTTAAAATATCTGCATCTATAACGCCCAAGCCATGTGATGGTGGCATCTCACAGGAGGGGAGAGGTACTTCTTTACTTGACCAGTATTTAATTCCTTTTACCTGTGATAAAAGCTCATAAAACCGATCTTCAAAGTTCAAGCCATTATCTTTTACCTGGGATAAAAGCATAGAACATTTCAGCATACATGATGCCTTTATTTCAAAGCTGACTGCTGGTTGCAGTGCCAATTCATCATCACATTTTACCATGCGACATTCGTTATACCTACATAATTGAACATGCTTTTTCTTCACCTTCTTGGGCATGTGTTTCCTTCCTTGCTTCTGCGTGTAGCTATTTGCAGAGGCGGCTCTATTCTATGAGCAGGCCGAGGTGTGGGAGAAGTCCGTTACTTTCTATCTACGGGCAAAGAATTGGTGAGCACGGATTGCTTTTAGGGGAAGGGTGGTAGTGTAAGAATGAGCTGCTTTATCCATTTTTATTTCAAAGTAGTCTTCTTTTTGTCTTGCAATGTTGCTGTTGACGGCGCCGGCGTGAGGCGTGAGAAAGCACATTTGCTACTAGTATTTTAGTTGTGGCAAAAGTGTTCAACCCTTAAGAAGCTATCCAGTACATCTTGTTGAGTTTGCGAATGGCTTGAGCTTGAGTCATCAACGCGCGGCGTCGGGTGTTCTTTGGCGCCTTTACTCTCCCAAGAGAGTTAGCATCTAAGTTGAAATAATAATTGGTATTGGTGTCACTGTGGTTTGTTGAAGTTAGCTTGTACCCAGTACCAGTGGCCTGATTGTGTTTGAAGTAAAACCCGTTGCAGGGGAGTGTGTGCAGGGGAGTGCAGTGAGCATAGAGTGCGAGCCAAATGCGGCTGGAAACTATACACTAGTCCAAAGGCTTCCAAGTTTCTCAGTGGTAGCTATAAACATGGTGGACTACTTGACCTTTTCGTGACTGTCGAAACCGTTCGGCATTCTGCCTGACTTGGCATTCTTGGTGGTTGTGTGCAATGATAGTTTTCTTAGGATGTTTCCAGTGTTTGTTGTGTCATAGTGCTATAGTGTTTTATTTATTCAACTCAATCTCGTAGCATTTGCACGCAATGCTTATATGGAGAGCAACCCCAGAGATGAGGGCGATCATGACCGAGCCATGGCCAAAGTACAAAAGAAAAACAAGAAAAAAAGTGGAAAGAAAGTTTATTCTTCCAGACGATCCGCACAACCCTGGTTCCATGTGCCTTTCTTGCCTGCAGGTCCAAGGCAACAAGCCTGATAGACCGTGTCAGCTCAGCAAAGGTGCAGTCACTGTATGCCAAGGCAATGCATGCTAACAGCCAGTACAAACCTGCTGCTAAGGCGTACATCAAGGCAAAGGACTACGTGGCTGCTATTCGGTTAGTAACAGAAACTCAGACTGTTTCTATTTGTCAATCATAGCAGGTGGCTTAACGCATGCATGCATTTTAGTTTGTAATAATTATGTCATTGCATCCCGAGCGACCAATCAAACTAGGCATAGTGGGATGGTTTAAAAATCATGATTGAGAAACAGAGGGTACCAGGTTCAAGTCCTGCTTGGAAGCGGAAAGATTTTACCACCGTGCTGTTACCCACAGTAAGTTGGGAACTCGTGGCCTAGCATGAGAGTAACATAGATGCAGCAAACGGGATTTTTGGCTTTTGACCACTTTGCAATGGGTTTGATGGGTTTGACCACTTTGCAATGGGTTTGATGGGTTTGATGGTGGCGTTCCTGTGGATGGGACACCCCAGTCTGACTGAGTCTCATGAGAGGCGTGAGATACATTTATTTAAAAAAAATTCTGAGCACATTTCTTGTGTATCCTCCGTTTGAAATAGTTGCTACTGCTGCTACCGATCCTGTTCATGCTCATCCTGTAATAAAGTCGTTGCTACTGCTGATGGTGATGGTGTTACTGTTGCTGGTGTTGATGCTAATCCTGTGCAGGGTCTATCTGGATGACTTGAATGATCCAGAATCCGCTGTCAGAATCGTACCTGATGCGTCATCAACGGAGGCGGCTTCCTTAGTGGCCAAGTATGTGCGGCGTTGCTCAGTGGTACAGTCTGTGACATACTCATACTTTGTGCTCTCTGGCTTGTGGATCTATACTGAACGAATGCTTATAGATGTGTGTGTGTGTGTGTGTGTGTGCGTGCGTGTGTGTGTGTCAATTCTTCAGCCTTGCAAGCTGTTGAATGGTGCAATCCCAGCACAAGCTGCTATGGCTTCTGCTGTAGCATCGCTATCATCGCCTCCGGCGATGGGCGTCCAATGGTCCAATGGTGTGTGTGCGTGTGTGTCTGTCTGTGCACGTGTGTGCATGGGCACGCCGTGTGTCCGTCTGGTGTCAGGTACTTTTTGAAGCTGGACGAGTATGGATCTGCCATTCACTTCTTGATAATTTCCAAGCGCACGGAGGAGGCATTCCAATTGGCCAAGAAACATAACCAGATGGAAGAGTTTGCCGATATCATTGGTTAGTATATGCTCTGCGGATAGGGATTATAGGGATGGTGATGACCAAGTTAATGAACACTCGCAATATGATCACACAAGTACTCGTAGAGAAATAGCGTACCTCTGCTGACTTCTACCGACTTTTGCCGACTTCTACCGGCCTCCAACCTGGTAGAGCCGGTAGAGGAAAGGAGGATCTACTGTTTGCGGTAGAAACAAACGAACACACATCTACTGAAAGAAGTAGTTTCTGTGTACACAGCGTGTACTGCGGTGTGGTATTATCGGCGGTGAGACAGAGAATACAAGAATTATAAACTACACAAAAGAGTGCGGAAGCCAGTGCTAATTGAATTGGCAGGTGAATATCCGATCACAAGTTTCATTCCACTACTAGTACACGTACTACTACGAAATATGACAAAGAACACTGCAATACGTGCATGTATTCTGTGACAAATTCCTGTCGGATCTATGCAGGTAATGATGGCTCCAAGGAAGAGTACCGAGGGATTGCGCAACATTTCCAAACACGCGGAAAACCAGTGCAGGCTGGCAAGTTCTGGAAACTGGCTGAGGACTATCAGAATGTATGATATCAGTTTCCATCTACTGCATGCTGTATACCAATGTTGTTGTTGTTGCTGTTGTTGTTGCTGTTGTTGTTGTTGTTGTCGTTGTTGGCGTTGCGCAGCGCTCGGCGTTTGCCGCTGCGTGCAGACTGTACAAGTTGCGCCACTGCGCGCACGAGTGCATGTATTTTCTCCTTTTTCTCTGTACGACACCAGTACTCTTTACATTGTGTTCTGAATGTCATGGTTTGCAGCGGAATACGAGAATACGTACTAGTATTGAATAAACAAATACGGCCAGTTGAGGCAGCTCGACGCAGCAGGCCTGCTCGTAGAGAATCCAGTAGTGAATGCCGAATGCTGCTGTCGGATGATCGCTGAAATGTGTGAAACAGTCACTGAAACTTGAAGTTACAGCGACACAGCCTTTTGCCTCCGTTGTGTGCGTGTGTGTATGTGTGTGTGCACACGTGTGTGTGTGTGTGTGTGTGTGTGTGTGTGTGTGTGTGTGTGTGTGTGTGTGTGTGTGTGTGTGTGTGTGTGTGTACTGGTGTTGGATACATGGTGACCCACACAATAGGAATTGTAATAGGTTCTACACCTAGGTTCTACACCTAGGTTCTACACCTAGGTTCTACACCTAGGTTCTACACCTAGGTTCTACACCTAGGTTCTACACATGTGTCAGGTGTATGCTGACTAGCTGTATGCTGTTGTGGCGGTATGCACGTGTAGGCTCTTCAGCAGTACTTCACCGCTCCGCTTGATCAACTGGATGAAGCCGTTGAGGGCACCATTGACGTGGTGAGTGCAAGTCTTACTCGAATAGTGATTCTTGCAACTGCTGCTACAGAATTCTGCGCTGCTGTGTTTCCCCACTCACCTTCCCATCATGACACGTTAACTTTGTGTGTGATGATGTAGCACAGGGGCGTCGGACACGGTACGGTCACTACGGTATTGACCGTACCACTTTTTGCCCCAGGTACCCCGTGAATCAATAAAATACACTGATCTGGGATCTAAATTTCCATCAAATTTCCGAAAATTTCCGCTCAGCCACCCCTCCCACATGAGTAAATTGTACTTCAAATGGCTGACCGTATCACACTAAAATACCTTCCGACGTCCCTGTAGCAGCTCTGTGAAGTTCATGTGTTTGTGCTCATCTTGCTGCTGTTGCTTACCTCTTGTCAGGCAAGTAAATCCAAGTCTGATCATGTGCTGAAGCAAGTCATTAGCTATTTGATGGGCGAGAAAGATCAACAGCCTAAGGTGAGACAGATATCGTTCTTGTGATTTCGTTTGTGGCTGCCATAGTACCTGTCGTATCACGGTTGAAGCATGAGGACGTAGAACATTTTTACATGAACTGAATGTCAGCTGTATTTAACATCTCCTTCTCGACCTTGAGCACGTCGGCTACATGTACACATGCAAGGACACGGACTGAGACATTGTATGCATGCGTACTAGTATCCATTAATGTGTGTTGCCTTTCTTCCTTATTGCTTTTTGCTGCTGTTGCTGCTGTTCAGGATGCTAGGTACCTGTTCAAGTTGTACATGGCACTGGAACAATACAACGATGCTGCGCACACCGCCATCATTATTGCGCGTGAAGATCAATCATCAGGTAGGATGCACACCTTGCATTTGCAGACCCACCGTCGTTCACTACACTACATGTACTATCATACAGTCATTTGTAAGAGTCTCTCATGGCAGTCAGCGGAGAGGTTGTGCACAACGGACATTTGTAAGAATCTCTGGCAGTCAGCGGAGAGATTGTGCACAACGGACATTTGTAAGAATCTCTGGCAGTCAGCGGAGAGGTTGTGCACAACGGACATTTGTAAGAATCTCTGGCAGTCAGCGGAGAGATTGTGCACAACGGACATTTGTAAGGTGTGGACGGAGTCTAGACCTCGAGAAAGTTTCGGCAACTTTCAACCGAAAGTGAGCTCAGCAGTGAAAGCTGTTTTCGTAGCCATCCCCGCACTGCCACCACACAATGATGTGCCACGCATGTGTACTGTAGTGCAACACAGCGATGTGCCACACATGTGTGCTGTTTTACACTGGCCATGTGCATGCGAGATTAATTTCTCGTATTCAGAGAACCTTGAAGTTCCATTTCTTCGTGGAAGCTGCCAACGAAAGGACTTTCGTAGCATTTTCTTCGTCGTCTTTCTCTGTCGAAAGCTACTACACTTCGCTGTGTACAACCTTACTTGTACTACTGCAGTATTACCTGTAAAAGAGGTGTTCAGTTTTCGTATTTTTTTCATCGATATTCCTTTCCGTGCTAGACAGAACTCAGTATTTACTTGTAAGTGAACTTTAATACGGCGGGCGAGGATTTTTTAAGTGAGGCGAGGATTTTTTAAGTTTGTATGTCCTTCTGACCTAGCTGTGTTGTTGCTGGTGTTTTCCCCTTGCAAATGATGGTCTAAAATACAGGCAACTACCGTGTAGCGCATGACATGCTCTACCGCATGTCCAATGGTAAGTGATTGACATTAGCTGTGTGTGCGCGCGCGCGCGCGCGTGTGTGTGCATGTGTGTGTGCATGTGTGTGTGTGTGTGTGGAAGTGCATGTGTGTGTGTGTGGAAGTGTGTGTGTGTGTGTGTGTGCATGTGTGTGTGTGTGGAAGTGCATGTGTGTGTGTGTGGAAGTGTGTGTGTGTGTGTGTGTGCGTGCCTGCACGTGTGTGTGCTTCTGTTTGTCTATGTGCATACGCGTACTACTGCCATCATTTTGCCAACGGCACAGTCTCTGTGCGTATGCATACACGGGCCTGTATCTGTTTGTTTCGTCGGCCACAGTATCAGAAAAAACCTTCACTCATTTCCGGAATGTATGTCTGTGTGTGTTTGTGTATGCATGTGTATCCGTGTGTGTGTGTGTGTGTGTGTGTGTGTGTGTGTGTGTGTGCCGCTGTGTGTAGAACTGAAGGAGCACGGAATCAAGCCGAAAGCGGATATGTCCGAAGAACTGCTAATCTTGCATAGCTACATGATGGCAAAGGTCAGTTTTCTCCGCTTTTGTAATATGCTGCCGCTTCATGTCTTGTTGCTATATGACGTGTTGCAACAACACATTGATTTGATTTGTGGTGGTTTTGTTCCATTTGTGGCCGGGAATGCTTAAAACTGGACTGCGTTATTGAGGACTTGAGTGAAATGCGAAGTTAACCCTACTACCAACAGGGCCTCAAGACTTGGCACCTATTTTTTATCGTTTTCTGTGCAATGTGTTGCAGTATTTTGTCAAGCAAGGCAACCACCTGATGGCTTCTTTCCTTCTCTCCCGCGTTGCCAACAACATCAGCCGATTTCCAGCGCGTAAGTGTCAGTCCTGGCGTTCGACATGTTTACAGTGCAATAGACTGAGTGCACCAATCCCAGATGTTCACCTCTCCACTTTATCACATGATCCTCCAATGGATGCGGCTAATGTTTGTGTGCATGCATATAGTACACGCCATGCGAGGGTGGCAAAATCCAAGTACCACTGTCCTTGACTACCATGCTGCTGCTGTGTGTGTGTGCTGCTGTGTGTGTGTGTGTGTGTGTGTGCTGCTGTGTGTGTGCTGCTGTGTGTGTGTGTGTGTGTGCTGCTGTGTGTGTGCTGCTGTGTGTGTGTGTGCTGCTGTGTGTGTGTGTGTGTGTGTGTGTGTGTGTGTGTGTGTGTGTGTGTGCTGCTGTGTGTGTGTGTGTGTGTGTGTGTGCTTGTAGACACTGTTCAGATACTGACATCGACTGTGGTGGAGTCGTTCCGTGCCGGGCGGCGCAACACGGCTTTCAACATCGCCATCATGCTCATGAAACCAGAGTACCGCAGTCAGATTGATGCCAAGTACAAAGAAAAAATCGAGCGCATGGTTAGGTAAGCTGGGAGGGGGGGGGGGGTATGTCATGGCATGATCAACACCGCGCCGTGCATGGGATGGTAAAGTGCATGTATATTCTACTTCCAAGTACATTTACCACTTAACAAAGGTCGTTCATCAGGGAAGAAATGAGCTGCCGAGTTTGTACATGTGCTGGAGTGTTTTCAGCTTCAACCTGCATTGCCCCAAATCAACCTGCATTGCCCCGAATCAATCTGCATGGCTACGGGTTCTTTGCTATCTGACAGAAATTACACATTGTTTGTGCCTGTGCTGTTGTTGATTATGTCATAGGCGTCCAGACAAGAGCGAAGTGGATGAACCAGCCACGCCATGTCCCTACTGTAAAAGTGATGTAGAGATGATGCGCCTGGACTGTGCGCACTGCAAGAATCTCTTACCATACTGCATCGTGACTGTACGTCTACATGATGATGATCATGTATCCTCTCTGTCTCTCTGTCTGTCTCTGTCTCTCTGTCCCTCTGTCTCTGTCCGTTCGCCCACCCGTCTGTCTGTCTCTATCTCCGTCTCCCTCTGTATCAGTGTTCCACTCACTATCCCTATACTAGACTAGTACATGACATCCTTTCCTGTGCCGGCTCCACAGTGTTATTCTGATCTTTGCACGGTGTGTGTGTGTGTGTGTGTGTGTGTGTGTGTGTGTGTGTGTGTGTGTGTGTGTGTGTGTGTGTGTGTGTGTGTCATACTCACAGGGACGGCACATGCTGGCAGAGGACTGGTCAGAGTGCCCATCCTGCAAGTTCCCGGCACTGTACAGCGAATTTATCAAGTAAGCTTATGAGGGTGAACACATGTGCGCACACGCGTGGGTATGTGTGTGTGGGTGTGTGGGTGGGTGTGTGTGGGGATCCCGGGACGGATACCCTGATGCCGTCAATCCTTTTTCTGCACCTTGTCCTCACCCACTTACTGAGGTGTGGTGAGCCCATAAGTGGGATCATTTCAAGTCCACCCTAGTTTGGGGATTTCAGGGGGTGTCGGCCGTTGGGTAGTTCAATGGCCAATTGAGTCATCTTTCCAAGATTCCTTTTGAGTCTCTCTCCCCTCTCCCGGGGAGACGCACGTGACCAGTTTTGGCAGTGAGCAAGTACAAGTACAAGTGTGGGTGTGTATGTGTGTCTGTGTGTGTGTGTGTGTGTGTGTGTGTGTGTCCCATATGGTGCAGTGGTATGTGCAGCGATTTCCAATCGATAGGTTGCGGGTTCGATTCCCGACGATTATGGTCACACACGTTCTTCTCTTTCGCAGACTACTCTTGACTTTTCTTTCATTCTCCTGGGTGGTTACCAACAGCCAGTGCATGCCAGAGTATGAGGTGTGATGTGTGTGCGGGACAAAAACAAACATGAAAAAGACCAAAAAGTAGGGATTCACTGTCCAGAAAAAGCCACTTCATAGATGTGTGGTGTAGACCAGGCTGAATAGTGGCGGTCAATTCTTCAGCCTTGCAAGCTGTTGAATGGTGCAATCCCAGCACAAGCTGCTATGGCTTCTGCTGTAGCATCCCATCGCCTCCGGCGATGGGCGTCAAATGGTGTGTTATGCAAGCCTGCGCTTGAACTAGAGTTTCAGTGATTCAAGTTTGGTATGCACCACAGGATGCACATTGTAGCAGGCTGCTTGTTGCTGTTGAATGCTATAACCCTTCAGATGGCAAGATCAAGTGTACAGTAGAGTGCTGTATCCAGATTCCAGAATTTGTTTAACGTGTACATGACTGTACAGTCAACTTAGCGAAAAACGACCTTCGATCATACATGAGAAAAAGAGAAAATCATGGTTCGCTTAAGACTCAGTTAGGCTGAGTTGTCAGCATCCGTAGGCGGAGATGCAGCTCCTAAAGCGGTGGGAGTGACGTGAGAACAGTGTTTTTATTCGTTAGCCTTTGCTATACCCAAGGTTGTTATTCACGAGGTTGACTGTGCACAGCTGTGCATGTCAATAAGTGTGTTGTATTTGTTGTATTTGCTGTGTGTGTGTGTTGCACAGAGTACTGAGCAGCACTGGTGATTCAACACCGTGCTTCATGTGTGGAGCAGGTCTAGAGCCTGACAGCATCTCACTGGTTGATGATCCCAGCGAGCGGCTCCAGGAAATGACTGCCAAGTGAACAGTGGAGAGAGAGAGAGAGAGAGAGAGAGAGAGAGAGAGAGAGAGAGAGAGAGAGAGAGAGAGAGAGAGAGAGAGAGAGAGAGAGAGACTGCTGTTCGTTCAGACGTAGCACTAAAATAGCTACGTCACTGCCCCTAACCCAACGAGTAGTCACTTAGATACCGCGCAGACCTGCCCGTGTTGTACGTATTGTACAACACGGGCGCATACAGTAGACGAAAGAAACCAATGCAATTGTCATGGATTTTCATTTAAGTTTCTGGGGATGTAGAAATTGTAGAAGTGTTTTCATGGTCAAAACGTTCTTGGTATGTACAGAGCTGTCATGAGAGTAACGTAATGTAAGCTCAATATTTTTATCAACATAAGTATCATGTTCATATCTTAGACATTGGAGAGAGACCATATTTTTAATAGTGCTATATCGTGCAGCAAACTTAATACCCTGGATGTCTCTGGTAGCAAGCTAAGAGTGATTATTGTTTTCATATGGCTGCTGCTTTTCATATATCGTTCTCTGTAAGTTCGCCTGGCTTTCTTTATTGCGGTTCTGCAAGTAATGTCGGGATTCGTGTGAGACTAAGTACAGATGATACACCGGCTATTTTGAAATGTCACAATGTGTGTGGGTGTGTCAATATTCATCTTTCGGCTAGTTTGGACAAGATAAAAAAAATCAACAATTGGTCCAGCAGCAAGGATGCTCCTCCTCACATGTTGCTAACTTGGGTGCAGCATGCGATTGCATTCTGCAGGTGTTCTTTGATCACATGACGATGGTCATTATCAGTACTGAACTGGTCGTGCAGCACATCTGCTAGCGTGTACAGTGCTTCAGCCTGTCTCGACACAAACAACGAAGGGAGCAGCACATAGCGGACATCATGGCCTAGAACCAAGTAGAACTTCAGTGAACTGACGATACAAACCATGTCGAGAGCTGTATGTGTGGGTCTATGTCACCTGGTCTATGTCACCTGGTCTATGTCACCTGGTCTATGTCACCTGGTCTATGTCACCTGGTCTATGCCACCTGGTTCGGTAGTAGTAAAGGAACTGTGTGTGTTTGCATGCATGAAGAAAACACCGCCAATACAGATAGACAACCTTACCTTGACTGTGTACAGATCCTTGACAGTAGTAGTCTGGTTACATGCACCACTAGATATGCCTGTGTGAGCGTGAGCGTGCATGCGTGCATGGCGTGGAGAACAAACAGAGAACATAACAATGCATTCAGTACACAACAACAGTGCACTACTGTACTCGGTAGAGGCGAGCCAGTACAGGGCACATGACACAGTAAAAGGTGAAGCAACACGGAAGTGTGAAGTCACCAGTTACCTACCACCTGTCTGTATGATCACTGAATCACGATCAAAGACGAAAGCGTGTCATTTCCACTAAATACCATTTTTTCGGAGTAAAAGTCGCACTTTAAACACCAGTAGTACTTCACCCAAAAAAAGTCAGTGATGTCAGTGATGCGGCTTTTACTACGCTGGTCAAAACAGGGTAGATGTCTGTGTGTCGTGACGGAAAGATCTGGGTGCGGCTTGTACTCCAGTGCGGTTTATACTCCGGAAAGTAGGGCAATGGCCCCGAAAAGGGGATCTCCTGAGTTTGTTCTAAGTGCCTCAGCTCATTCAGCGGTCGGCGCAGAAGGTTTTAATATGCTTTGAAAGATGAACACAATCATGCACATACAAGCGCGTATGTGCTTGACTGACCGATAGTATCAAAGCATGTGTCCTTCAAAAGTACGTTGTCAACACTCTTCTGAATAATACACTTCGAATACATGTACATGTCCTGGTACATAAGATGCTGGTGAAAGAAGTAAATACAAACATGCACTGACAACAATTCTCACCAGAGGCCACTGACAAAGGTGGCAAGTCTTCCAACGTAGCGATGCAGCTGAACAACAAAATGCACACAACACAAGCACAAGTAAGCACATGCATTAGCATTGCTCCGTATACAAAAAAAGAATGTCAGTGTGGCACTCTATTTTGAAGGCAGTTACTGCTGAATATCAGTACATCACTCGAACACACATACACACTCTTTTGAGAGAGAGAGAGAGAGAGAGAGAGAGAGAGAGAGAGAGAGAGAGAGAGAGAGAGAGAGAGAGAGAGAGAGAGCTCAAAAGAACAAACACACAGGTCAAGTTCTTACTTTCGTAAACTTTCCACAGCCTCATCAACCTGCCGCATTGCACGCAGATTGAGTGCACGACATAGCCAAGCTGCACTCTCCAGAAACTGAATCTGAATGTGATTTGGATCATACTCAGACGTTGAATCCGAAATTTCGTGCTTCCTCTTCCGTGATGTAACGGTGCCGGTGTCCTTAGAAAAGCAATCACCTCCCCGGGACACTGTGAGTATGGCTTCATTGACAACACGTATTCCAAGCTTAGCTGACTGACTGCCTGCATGCGCCGAGCAGAAGCTGAGTAACTTGAGGCAGACCCTAGTGCTATCCTCGGGCTGGGAGGCATCGCGCAGTGCTGCAGCATACTCCAGCAATGTCATAGAGTATGCCGCACTGTCATTTAGAGCATGACAGAATACCTGATAAATAGAAGAAGCAGATACAAAAAAAAAAAACCAGGGCTGAAACGATCGTGGATTTTCACCTATCGATTACTCTTTAGCTTAAAGATCGATTAATCGATTATAATCGTTAGCAAATAGTGTCAGAATTTTGTGCAAAAATTACTCTTTTTCCAAAAGCTAGGCCTTCATAATACCAAAAATCTGCATTAGTGACAGGGTAGCTCCGAAACATGGCAGTTTTGACATCAATTTAGTGCACCACGCCCCTGGCAACTGCATACTCACAGCGGAAAATGATTCAAACTTCACAAAAACGAGGGTTTTCAGTACTTTTTGGACTCAAAATCTCTAATGAGTAATCTATAATGTAACGATTACTTGATTGATAAGGAATTATGGATCGCTTACCGAGTAATTGGTAGAATCATTTCAGCCCTAAAAAAAACTCCTGGTACCCCTGACCATGTTCGGCTTTCGTTTGTTCTTGACAAACTAGTACTAGTTTAAAATGGCAGTTATTTCTCAAATGGGTCATCTACTGTCATAAGTTACATACCTGACTGGTGAAAAGTGATGATGCCTTCGTCATAGCTTGCAGCAGTCTGCTGTATATTGATGTGCATCTATCCAGAGCTACACAGCACCACAAACAAACACACAAACAAACGCACAAAAAAATTAAATACAGCACACACACAATGCCGGCTCCAGTTCAGCCAGCCGTCAAACCATCACATCTCAACAGCAGCTGTAGTGTAGTTCAACAGTAGTTGAGCTAAGCATGACACATAGGACATTACATGACACATAGGACATTACATGACACATAGGACATTACAATAGATATGTAGCAC
Source organism: Sycon ciliatum (assembly GCF_964019385.1). NCBI lineage: Eukaryota > Metazoa > Porifera > Calcarea > Leucosolenida > Sycettidae > Sycon > Sycon ciliatum. The sequence goes on along the minus strand of NC_088643.1, from coordinate 76,750,974 downwards.
TCTAGTTCCTATACAGGTTTTTTCCTATACAGGTTTTGCATGCTCAGGAAATACGCACTGGTCCAACAACCCCTGGCCTTTCATAGGGCATGCCTTACTGTCGTCATCTTGATCACTATCAGGAGCAGAGTGCCGAGACAGTAGGGTCTGTGCATAGGCATGCAAGAGCTGCTGGTGGTGCGGCACGGACAGGTGCACGGAGACCCTGTGCAAACGACGGTGGATTGCCAACGCCGGCAAGACTGGCAAGGATGGCCGACTGGTGTCACGTTGATCAGCACCACCATGTCCAGTGCCTGCAGCCCACAGTACAACAACAGCAGCAGAAACAGGTTAGCCATGCATGCCAGCGTTGAATACCCGGGCTTGGGCATTGACGCAAGTGTTCCAGAGAAAACCTTGCTGCGCATGGGTCGTGCAGCTCCGAGGGAGAGGACGGTGGCAGCATCGGTGTCACACGAGTCTTGCATTAGGATACAAAGTAGTAGAGGGCTTCACGTTGCGGAAACAGCAAACTACAGTCAGGTGGATTGGCTGACTCACCTGACAGAGCGAAGGACACCATGTGGGAGAAATCACAGCATGCTGAGCGCCCATTGCTGTACTCTGCATACAACTATTCGGAAAGAAGAAAAAACGACAGAGAAGGAGAGAGAGAGAGAGAGAGAGAGAGAGAGAGAGAGAGAGAGAGAGAGAGAGAGAGAGAGAGAGAGAGAGAGAGAGAGAGAGAGAGAGAGAGAGAGAGAGAGAGACAGAGAGACAGAGAGACAGAGAGACAGAGAGAAAGAGAGAGACAGAGACAGAGAGACAGACAGAGAGACAGACAGAGAGACAGACAGAGAGAGACAGAGAGACACAGACAGAGAGACAGACAGAGACAGACAGAGAGAGAGAGAGAGACAGAGAGACAGAGGCTGGCTTGTGTTACCCGATGACAGTGAGTTTCAAAAGCAGAAATGGAAACAAAGTGATAGCACCAACATGGCCACTGCTTGTTCACCATTTCCATGACTGGACCATAATTACTGAAGTATGATCAGCTAGGCTAGAAAATGTCACAGGTATACAACAGGTTAAACCAGCAGCAACAGAAATAGCTCACCTCTGCAGCATGCTTCCAGGACTGGACTTCAGACTTGGAATCTCTGAGCTGCTTGAAGACGTGGCATGCCGAGAGCATAGCCAGTATGGACACGTGCAGTACGTTATCTACTATGCTGGCCTTCAGCTTGAGCAGGGCACGGTGAGGCTCACCCTGACGTTAGGGTGCACAAACAAGTAACAAATAAACACAACAAGTACACAAGTAGATAGTGCCAGCTGGAGTTGCCACAGAAGCAGAAGAAGTTGCCGAGCACAGGCGAACCAAAATATTAAATTGCAGCGGAACTATAGGGCATGAGAGGGAAGGGAAGCAAGAGAAGGTCAAGTAACATCAACTGTTATTGCATTTCCATTCTATGTACATGTAACTGTTAGTGGTAATCTGGACAACCACTGTCATAATGTACACCAGTTTTCTAGCCAGGTCAAAATAGTAGGGGGGCGGCAGTTTTTCACAGGGGGGCGCGCAAACGGAGAAGGGGGGCGCTGCGCCCCCCTACCCCCCTTTGGCTAGAACCCTGGCACACCACACAGTTTCTTACCATGAGCAAACGGCAAATGCCCCCGAGAAGATTGGCCTGCGAGGAAAGATGGCCTCGGAGTGTGTCGGCGGCGCTGTCCAGCAGATCTATGCATTGTGCCGCTTCTCCATTTCTACACAGTAGCCATGCTGCAGTGAAAGCAAAGGCTTCAAATATCAATGGCATGCGCTGACAATGACTACCTTGCCAGTCACCAATATAGTAGAAACAGCAGCAATTTGACCAACTTTAGCAATGGCAACTTCTAGGTCGATTCAAGGGACAAGCAATCAAGCTCATGCATAGTCATGCATAAACAAACAGAGAGGGAGAGACTACCTTGGAAGGACACAAACTATAATATTCAACAACAAATGGCACTATTACCTTCTAGAAAGATCAATTCAGCATGTTGGTGCTCCCCCTCTCCAAAGCACTCATTGCAGACTTTCCTCAACGCTGACAAGCTGCCACTACTAGTCGCACATACGCACACCATTGAGCACAACATGTTGGACAAATGGAACTTGAGATCTGCAGAAACATTGAGACATGTTAATGCAATGAACCATTGAACAGCACATCGGGTATTGACTGAAAAAGGAGACAGGACTCTGATCAGTGGTAGCAGGTTGCATAACACCCTAAGACGCAGAAGCAAGAAATAATTCTGCGTTAGGCACAGGCCATACGATCATGTAGCAATTCTAAGCAGATTCGGTATGGATGGATTGCAACTTGAACAATGGCAGTGATCACTAAGCTGTGCAGGGTCTGCTCCTCACTGCGCAATAAACCTGTACGCTATTAGTATACCCCAAAGCATACGCACCACCCAGTCAACACTGCAAACCATACGCACCACCCAGTCAACACTGCATTTTTTTTAGAATAGAACCGATTTCAATATGAGCAATGGTGTGAACAGGCTGCCACAACAAGTAACATAGTTACCCACTCACCTGGGAAACTCCAGAAACTGATCAGCCCTTCACCAATCAAGTTGATATGTGGCTCATCCTGCACAGAACACAAAGGTACACGAGCCACAAGCAGTCCGCACACACGCGCGCGCGCGTGCACACACACACACACACGCACTCACACACACACTCACACACTCACACACACACACACACACACACACACACACACACACACACACACACACACACACACACACACACACACACACATAGAGCCACAAGCAGTCAGCACATACGCGCACGCACGCAAGCGCGCACACAAACACACACACGTGCACACACGCGCACGCACACACACACACCACTAGAAGATGCATAATTGATGCTGTAACGCATACACATTTTAGCTGCGCCATGCCTCAGTTCTAGCCTGCAAAAGACATGCCACACAACCATTGACAGTCGATAAGCCTGGCATCCAGTCCTATCAAGCTAGAAACCTCCAATAAAAAAATACTGGCACATGTACCGTATTTTTCCGGTTGTAAGCCGACCTTTTACGACTAAAAATAGAAGGAGAAAGGGTGGGGGTCGACTTACAACCGGGATTCGACTTATAACCGGGAACTATCGGTATCTTACAACAAATGACCTGCACTGCATGCACGAGTGCACCATGTGTACACATTTTTGCCAGTTTATTGGCTTTTTTGAAGGACTGGGACGTGATACCCTCCAATGAGGAATGTTTACATGATTTGTTGATGTGTTGGTAGCAGGGAGTGGTTAGTAGTGCTTCTTTGGGTGAAAACTTTAAAACGCAGAATTGAGACCTCCGGATACGCGGGTCGACGTATAACCGGGGTCGACTTACAACCGGTAAAATACGGTACATGTATATGAGAGCATGGCAACATTCATACAACGGCTTACTTTGCCTCTAGTTGGTGACTTGCTGCCAAGGCACCCTAATATGTCCACACCGAGCTGAAACAGCGACTGGCTCATACCGTGGTCTTTCGTCAACAAACAAGAACAAGACACAGTAGACAGAATCTTCAGACGGGTGATGTGAGGAGAGAATACAGACTGCATGGCAGTTCGCACCAAGCCACACATCAGTGCTCCAAGTAGATTGACTCTAGATACCGAAACAACATGAGAACTGAAACTTCAATTCTGTAATGCACGCGTACACACACACACACAAACACACACATGCATGCATGCATGAACACACAAACACAAACACACACACACACACACACACCTCAGACCTCAGACATGCCCATCGCGAAGCGATGATAGCGAACAGCTATGTTAGACATAGCAACTTGTGCACACACACACACACACACACACACACACACACACACACACACACATGCACACACACACACATGCACACACACACACACACACACACACACACACACGCACACACGCGCGCACACACACACACACACACATGAGAGAGAGAGGAACTTCTGGTACCTGAAGGCAACAGCTGCAGGCCGTAAGTGATCGCGGAGACACATGTCAGCAATGCGGCGAGGAGACGAATAGCATCTTCAGACTCTGTCACAGGAAAAGGTGAGATAAAACGGTAAGGATTACAGTGCGCACAATGCATGCCTCTGCATGATGTGACACAGAGTCTTGGGTTACTCTCAACTGTTGAATACCAATAAAATCTTATGCAGAGAGGACACTGCAGAGAAGTCAGCATGACGAGAAGTTCATCGCAATGACAAGCAAGGCACATGCGACCAGTAAATTATCACTTACTAGTGCAATGCTTCACAGCCTTGAAAATGTCAGTAGAGGCTGTCACCATTGCTGCCACATCATCCCTTGCTATAGCAGCAACACTGTCAATGTTCAGAACACGTGCTGCTGAGCCAGCAGTGAAGGGAGCACCAACACTGTGATCCTGATTCATCTCACTCTGCTGTATAGACGCAGACAGGGTTTTCAGAGCTTGACAAAACAAACACCCGCACACAACAAAAGTATCACGTGTTTTCTTCAAAGAAACTCGTGCCCATCGTGAGAGTATCACAACTACTGCCAATAATAATGATTCATGCCAAGTAAACACAGTGAGGAGAATACAATGACTTCATTCTCTTCACTCATAGTCAATAGGATTGGGTGCAAACAGTCGTGTTCCCAGTTGAATACGAGCCTCTGGCATGATAGAACATGTTCTGCTTCCAAACAGGATTAACCAGGTCCTAGTGCCGTTTCTCCTTCGTACTCAAGGCTCTGAACTATGCGTACGTATGGAGCACAATCATGCATCGTACAATAGCAGTGAGAGGAGGGCACAAGCACACACACACACACATAACGTTGATTCCGTACCTCTATTCAAGCCTTGGCCCAGGACATGCAGCGCGACGTGAAGGCCGCCATGAAGTGGACCTGCACCGGGGCAAACCTCCCGATGTCCATCATCACTATCATCACCACTATCCTTGGTGCCTTGGCCATCTATCAGCAATAGGACGGCGGCAGCATTGTGCCGCACTAGTAGTTCACAGTGAACTGAGGTTGGGCTGCATGGTAGACCTGCGCACACAGCAAGGACAAAAAATCTGAACTAGCCAAACGAACTGAACTTACCCGCGATCAAGTTCTCAACTGAACTGAACTCACCTGCAGTCAAGTTCTGTGACCAAGTTAGTTCATTCACGCCATGCACTGACCAGACTGGCATGGCTGAAAACTACCCTTTCCTATACTGTAAAACCGGAAAATTTAGCGACCAAAAAGTTAAACGTTTTTGTAATTTTGGCATAATAACGTGCAGAAAGTTTAACGATGGCTAACTGGCCACCCAGAACATGCATCAATGTATGCGCATCTTTACACACCGGGTTCGCCATAACCAGATAACGTTTCTTCAACTAATGAAAAAAATTGGTCGTTAAAACGTTAGACTTTGTGACTCGTTAGACTTTCCGGCTCTACAGTAGACACAGATCCCCATGATATGCATGCACCACATCCCCATGATAATGCATGCACCACACAGATCCCCATGATAATGCATGCACCAGATTCTACATAAAAGGCTGCTCGGAGTTGAATGTCATTCCATCCTTTCTTGATGCTATAGATGCCTCCTTAGGCAATGGGGTAGAAGATTTGGCTGCCGTCGTGCAACATAGAAACTGTGTGTTAAAATGATTGGAGCAGTCTACAGCTGCCCACATACTACGGCATCAGTTGAGCTGAATTTTGAGATATTATTCCCCAGATGGCAAGAGGGCACAAGCAGAAGCCGCTCACTGAGTGTGGCATTGGGTTCATGGCCAAGCTAACCCAACTCTGCTGGCAATAGTCCAGATGTCCACTATGCTGGTGCTATATGAAGGCTAGGGTCCAGCCTTGCCCTGCAGCCACCAATCGCCAGATGACAATCTGACCAGCAGTAAAATTTTCGGTACTCTAATCCAATGCCTACTGCACACTATTTAGTATTTACCCATGTTCACCCTAGCATACACCTTGCAGCACCTGGCATGGGTTTCAGTCTACATCACATCTTCCTTGAACATCAAACAAATATCCAATGAATGCATATACCTTCGATGGTCCTCAACAGAGACCGGTACTGCTGCCAGCAGGCAAGAGCCTTCGCACGAGAAGTTGGTTGGAAGCTGTCGCATGACTCTCCCTGTGCAGAGAAAAGTTAAAGCCCAACAGTCAACACAGGTCATGACTGACGTATAGATACAAGCACAGTAGGGGATTCAAAACATGTGTGCTCATGCGCAACCTGCTCAACATTGAAGCGCGTGAGCACTCACCAGCACAAATGAACGGCCCAATTTACAAGCATCATTCTTTGTGTGCGACTGTGGCAGGAAGCCTACAAAGAAGAATAGCCATTTTTAGAAGCGTTGGATCAGTTGTGCTAATGCATACCGAGATTTTTTTCAGCTGCTTTCAACAATACTGTACTATTTACTTTCGTTTGTGATAAGATGTTCATGGTACAAGTATCTGAATTATAGTTCAACTCATACTGGCAAACCTCATGAATTCCCATGTCAAACGTCAGAATGCCCTCGGTGGTGGTGTAAGCGTTTGCTCCACACAACACAAGCGGCCACATTCGGCACAGGCCGATGAAAGAATGTTTGGATAACTGCGACCTAAGGCCAGGTACTCGTATGTATAGGATGTTGCACTCGACGGGCACGGGATAACTACACATCCCGGCAGCTGCACACATGAACTAGTACAGTAGCATGTCAGTTATCCGACACCCGCATGACCGAGCCCTGTTGTTTTTAAGTGAATATTCCGGATAACTGAAGCTAAGGGTGCGTTCTTATATTCTCTAGCTTCTAGAAGAAGAAGAAAAGAGAAGTCGAAGAAACTGGGATTACTCAAGAACGGGTCTCGAAGAATTCGGAGATATTTTGCACATGTCAAGCAAAATGAAGCGTCAAAGGGGCCGCGATCTTGAGTGACGAATGTATGTGCGTATGCGAAAAGGGAAAAGCGTACACTCATGACGAACACGTGGCTTTTAGTCGTAGTTCGCATGCGCTGGTCCCAAACCGCGGGAATCTCCAAGTTTCAACCACCTCTGAAGCTTGGAGAGCCTCCTAAAAGTCGGAGAGGATATAAGAACAGCTCTCGAACTTTTCGGAGAGTCTCCAACTTTTCCGAGAGGATTTAAGAACGCACCCTCAATTATCACCATCTTTCCACACATCAACAAGATTATTACACATGTACATGTACATGGTCGCACATGTACTGTACAGGTCGTCCCCCGTTAATACGAGTCCGGTTAGTACATAAACCCCGTTAGTACATAAGAAATCTCAAGTCCCAGACGAAACGTGGTCACTTCCACACAAATTTTGTCGGTTTGTACATAATTCGTTAGTACATAAACCCCGTTAATAGTACATAACATTTCTCCGTACCCGCATGCCACCTACCTCAATAGTACATAATTTGTTGGTCTTTTGGCCTTCCAGTGGAGGCACATCGTGTTCTAGTTTCTACTTGTGGATGCAATTAGCTCAGAAATCAGAGCGCACATCACAAACCGACAAAGCTCTGTTTTTTTTCTCGAGTAACTGTACAGGCGTGGCTGGGCATGTATCATGTAAACTGTAGAATCTTCGCTGACTGTGACCGATATAACATCATTTTTATGTTATATCGAGGGAATCAAGAATATCTCGCTCCCTAGTCATGGTAGCAAGAAACACTCAAAAAAGTTGAAAAAAGTGAAAAATTCTGGTACACAAGCAAGTTATGTACACTTTCGTTTAGCACATAAACCCCGTTATTACTAGGGGTGAAACAAATTCAAACAATTATACCGAATACTCGAGTACTCGCTCGGTTTTTTCAGAAATATTCGTACTCGGAATAAATCAGAGTACTCGTTCATACGTGGTACATGCATTTACCACAGAAATCTGCAGTTTCAGAGCAGCAGTCGGCAGATATTGATGTGCAGACTGTGTGGTGAACATTTTTTCACGAGTAGAGAGAGCCCAAATGACCCAGCAACCACTATACCAGAGAAAAATGGCAGCAACTCGGTTCAAGCAGGATTGTATCATGTGATTTTAAGGCCCTCGGTGTGCAATTTATAGGAGATGAAGAATACTTGAATACTCGAATATTCGATCGGAGAAAATCAGAGTACTCGAACTCGGGATCTCAATGCCAACTTACACCCCTTGTTATTACTAAGTACATAACATTTGTCAAGTCCCAGAGATTATGTATTAACGAGGGACGACTTGTACCTCTATTTTGGCATTCTTCTTTTTGTATCCGACACCCGTGTGCAGTAGCTTTGCATATCAACTTATCAAGTCATCAATATGAACCCACTCTATCAAGTCATCAATATCAACCCACTCTATCAAGTCATCAATATCAACCCACTCTATCAAGTCATCAATATCAACCCACTCTATAACAATAAGGCAATGTTCAGGGTATTGAAACGGTTTGCATGGAACACACTGGTAAACGTGCGCTGCCAGCACGCTATCGGATAACCCACATGCCGGATCACTGAACGCCGGATAAGTCAAAGTGGCATGCTACCCTGTACTCACACTGCAGCAGTCTGCGAGGACGGCATTGCTGCACTCAGCCCAGACCCAGTGCTGTGGTGATACCGCGGCATTGCTCACGCTGGTGTCTGTCATAGCTACATTGTGCACAGTACTCGACACTACCTACCAACACAGCACATGCACATACAATAACAAAGAAAACCCCATTAGCAAAACAAATTATTGGCCCTCAAAAATTTCAAAAAATTTCAAAAATATTCTAGACTATACATGAATCTCTCCTCTCTGTCAACACCAGTAGTTGGCAGTACTCAGTTGCAATTTCCAATCAAGAAACAAGCAACCTACTGTCAAAACCTCACTATACTAACAAATGGTGTTCCGCATGATACAACATCACCCTGAAGTTTCAGACTGAACATACCTGATCAGAACTTCGTATTTCATTCAAGTAGCAAGCTGCAGCTTCATGCTGGCACGATCCCACTCGTTTCAAATGCTACACACCTATCATAATCACCAGTCCAACTACTTCTGGTGGCCGTACATAGTAATTATGATGAAAGTTATAATGGGATGCCCGTGTAAGTTTGTCCGTCAGCCCTTGATGCTACGTCTACCCAACACTCCCACAAATTATTATGCTTTTGTGCACAGACGAGACAGCGTTTCGAATTTCGGAATCTCAAAGTATTTTTACCGGTATTTGAAAAAATAATCTACAATTTCCTATGTTTTTTTGCAACACTTGGTGCAGATCGCATATCGGCTTTGCATTATGCGGTAGAGCGTGATATCTGAAAACAGTTTCTTTGGGAAAGAGATTGTTTGTTGGTTTCTTTCTACGAAGTGAATCTTCCAGGGATAGAATGTAGATGCTGACGGGCGAGTCATACCGATGTATGAAAAAGTGAGGAATATCGCTAAAAGAAACTTCTTTTGTTCGTTGCACTAGCGACTGCTGTTGAGAGAGCGTGAAAAGTTCTCTGTGGGAACTGAGTCCTGGAGTAATTGCTACCCAGTCAATATCCACTCTCCAAGTAGTGCACTAGTGGATGCTGAACACTGTCATGTAATGCTGTTACTCGCCACTGCGCGCTGAGAAAGCAGGCCGAGGGGTAGAACTCGTCAGGGTTTCCATAACTGACACTTTCATCACGGAGCCGTATCATCACTGTCAGAATGATGCGATAGGCGGCGTTAGCGAGCTGTTTCAGGACTGTCTCTCGTTGCTGATGTGGACACTATTGGCGTGTACACCACCGTCCTTGAATTTCTCTTGTACGGATTAACGTTTCTTTGCAACCATGTTTCAACAGTCGCTGAAGAAGCCAGATGGCGAGCGCAAGCCATCACTAAAGCACATAATGTTCTATTGGAGTTTGGTGTTAAACGTGATTATTGGCGTGCTGCTGGCACTGACCTTTTATGACTTGATGTATGGACAACCACCTAACAGCGATGCTAGCGACTTAGTCACGGAAAAGCGCCCGCTAATAGGCGGTATTGTTCGCCAGCGACTGAACAAACAAGGCGACAGTCAACAGACCAGCCATGAATCCATAACGTCTCTGTTGCGTGCATCCAACGGTCAGCCCTCCGAGGTCCACAGCCAGGGCCCACTACGGGAGAAATCGGACGAGTGGAAGAAGCTCTTGGCCGGCAAGATATCCGAGAAGACGCAGAACTCCGCATCCGATTTCTTCTCGCTGCATCGCACCAATCCAAGCTCCGACGAGCAAGAACAGCGTACCGCGGGCAGCAGCAGCAACAGCAAACAATCCTGCAGTGATCACAAGCAATCTCAGTGTGAGATGTGTGCCGGTGTAGGCAGCTCGTGCTGTAATGGCGTCGAGCGGAAAGAGGTGTACCTGGCCATCATGTGCAAGTCGGCGCCGCTGAATTCAAAGAGGCGCCAAGCCGTGCGAATGGCCTGGGATCAAATGATTCTCGTGGACCGCTTCTACGCAGAGTACGTTCTGGAACCGCAGGTGTACTTTGCTTTCATTCTTGGCAAGATGAAAACAAAGAATGAAGCACAGGACAAAGTAATCAACGACGGTGTTGAAGGTGAGGCCAATATCTATGGGGATATGATCGTGGGCGACTTTGCGGACTCCTACACCAACCTGACAACCAAGCTACTGTTTGCGCTGGACTGGCTGAAGTCCAACTTGCGCTTCCGCTACTTGATGATGGCGGATGATGACACGTTCATCAACGTGTTTGGTGTCTTGCAATGGCTCGTGATCAGCCCCGAGCACAGCTTCTATGCGGGCAAGTTGGAGAAGGATGTCCTGGTGGTAAGAGACCCTGAGTCAAAGTGGTATGTAGACCGCGGGTTCTACGGACCGGAGACGTACCCGCCCTATCACCAGGGCTTTGGCTATGTTGTGTCCTGTGATGCCATTCAGCACGCTATGAAGTATTTGTCAGCCATTCCGCTATTCGGCATTGATGACACAGTCATGGGGATGCTAATGTATGTGATCACTGTCAAGCCGATCAACATGCCGCGCTTCTTCCCTGCGCCGTATCATTGCCAGATGGCTGGCTGACCATCCACTCGTCATTGGCGACACTGAGCTGGATGGGTTCGTACGCTACACTCGTGACATTCTCTACATTGGCTGTCCAGTGTGTCAGAAGAAGAGTGCTGACTCTGGAGCACCATCCAGAACATAGTACCTAGCACTGAAGTCCCCGGCACAAAGCGGGTGACATGTGCAATAATCCACCACTCTCTGAACTGGTCATGTGCAAGTCACATACAGTGTAGTCGTAACAGTTCCAGCAGCCGTCGCTGTGTATAGTTGGTACACTGCCTGGCAGCGGGTGGTTGGGTAAGGTCGCAAATCAATGCACGGACTGATGGGCTGCCATCTCCGTGTGGCTGGCCCCACGCCATTACCGGGCCAACTCGGTAGTCGGATATCAAATGTACCGCTACTGTTTCAGTTATAACGCCATTTTAAAATGATTTCTTTCACTATGCTAATGCAGCATACCCAGGCAATCTGTTGAGCAGTATCTGCAGCAGCATCATCGGTTCTTGAGTCAATTGTCATTGTCATGATTTATCCACTGCTAGCTGGTATTGTTTGAAAAAATAATTTTAGTACCGTAACGTATTGCAGTAAGATTCTCCAGAGCCCAGGCCTGCGCCTCCTATTCTCCAGAGCCCAGGCCAGCGCCTCCTATTCTACAGAGTACAGTGCAAGTCCTTGGCCACGAATCTCTACAAATTCCAAAAACTATGTGTGAATGCTTTCAGAATTCTATGCTGGTGCTCTCGGATTCCGTGCGTTATCAATCTGCATGCCGTGCGGTCGACGAGCTTCCAGTGAGTGGGTACCATTCCTCACAGTCGCATGTTGTCCTATTGGGTCACGGTCTTTGTGCCTAGAATGGTCACCCTCAAGTGCAGGCGGATTTCCACAACCATACTTATGGCGTTGGAAAGTGGATTCTGACAGAGTAATACATGCCGCCATACACATAACGGCGGTGTGTTGTGAAGTCACACACTGAGTGCGTTCGATTTTGCCCCCCCCCGGATCGATGTTGGATGAATTCATGAATCACCCCTGGCTATTCACATCACCCCATATGAATGGGGTGAATGGATTCCGAACCAAGTCCAGGCGGGCTCATGACATGAAATCGAACCGTACGACACTCCATTCATGAATCGATTCAAGTGCGTAATCAAACGCACTCACTGGACTCAACTCCAACTTCAAGAACACAATGAATAGGTATCAATGGTAATCCTGAAATTGTAAGTATACCAGTACTATTTAGGCGTCAGTTGAATCCAGTCTGAAAGCAGATAGCGCTACCAATATGCAGTTAATATTTTGATGTGAAGCAATTCGCACAGGCAATTCGCACATGAAAAAGCAAAGTCCCGGCCAGGAATAGCCGGAGGACATTCGAGCAAAAACAGATAGTACCAAGAATACAATGAATAGATGGGGCAATTGTGTGATGTGGACTTTCAGAGTCTACAATAGCTCTCTTGAACATGTTCTATGCGGAAAGCTTGGTAAATGTAGAATAAAAACGGCCACGGAAATGGGGCGAAAAGTCTAGAAGGTGTGGTATGTACAGCGAAGCTATCGGCGATTAGTACAAAACTATACCGATGGGATAAATTGCAGAGCAGAAAACATACTCATATCAAAACAAATAACCAGCAGTGCCCGCAGAGGAAACTAGTGCATTCAAAGAAATAGATATCCTGCACAATATTCTACATCACATGGCAATTGCTTGAAGCCATCTCTTGCCAACACCAGCCAGATCGGGATTGAGAGGGGAAACGTCACCAAAGTTCAATGGAAGCAAACAGCAACGGGGTGATGGCACGCACAGTGGATGTGGAAATATTACTGTATGTTGTGTGGGATGACAGATTTGGCTAGCCCTGACCAAAGAGTTCGCTCAGCTTCCCTTACTTCGTTGCCTGCCATATGATCACCCCGAGGATGGCGGCGATCACAATAACCACAATCGCAATGATAACCCACATCTGTAGCCAAACACACACACACACACACACACACACACACACGCACACACCAAAGTGCACGGAAACACAATGAACAGCAGCAGACTCCGGACAGGCTGTGACATGGCACTTCCGAGCCGTATGCATTTCCTACTTGCTCTTTCACCTTCAAACGCTCTACAGTACAGCATACCGTACTCACTCGATTAAAGCCCCATCTTGAATGGTGGCCCTGTCTCTAAGAGCCAATGAAAAACTAAAGCCCTCTCTTGAATAGTGCCCCCCCCCCATGCTTTTAATCAAGCACATGTGCAAGTTTGGTGTTGTTTTGCTTATGTTCTCGTCCACGTCAGTGCACTGGTGGTTTAAGGATCAACATCACAGTTCGTGTTGCAGTTCCTGTTTAGTTGTGCTAGTTCAGAGTAACGTTTAGACTCTGTCTTTCTTTGCCTTAATTATCTTTCTGCTGAAAGACGTAAACTTGTACATGTAGCCGCATTGAAAAACAATCGTGTCCTGGGGGCACTAATAGTGCGAGTACGGTAGGTACTCATTATGGTACCATATTTTCCAGGTTAAAAGTCGACCTTGTGTAACCTAAATCCTAATTACAGAAGGGCAGTCGACTAACAGCCCGGGTTTACCCGCCATTGAACCGGAAAACCGACGAGGCCTTCAGTATGGGGCTTCAACTTATAACTGGCATCGACTTACATCATGTGTATAACTGGCGTCGACTTATATCATGTGTATATTAAACTGGTAAAATACTGCACTGTTATGATCGGGGAATGGCTTGCACTCTCCGTTGGCGGCTTACCTTGACGTTCTTCCAGTACATCCTGCGCTTCAGGTTGGTCGACGTACGTTCAAATTGGTTTGCTCCAACTTGCAGGTTTTCTGTTGTGATGATGGAAATTGTCAGAAACATACAGAAACACAAACACACCCATACCATGTACACACACGTGCGTGCGCGCACACACACACACACCATGTAAACACACACACACACACACACACACACACACACACACACACACACAGGTAGTTGAGTACTGCAGGCTCTAATAGCTAATACTGTAATAGCAAGAAATGACCACTTCCTAGACATCACTCATGGCAGCTGATACCTTTCTCAAAACTACTGGCAATGCTTTCTGCAGCTGCTGTTGACTCACTAGGCCATGTATCATGTGACACCACATGAAATTATATTGAAATTGAACAACAGCATTGGACATATCACACAGTACGCCCATTGTCACTCATATCTTTCTGACAATACTCATAACTATAGATCATCTGGTGACTTTGCCAGGCATAGTGGGATGGTCTAAGACTATGATTGAGAAACGGGAGGGACCAGGTTCAAGTCCTGCTTGGAAGCGGAAGGACTTTTCCCGCCGTGCTATGACCCACGGTGAATGGCCTGGCGTGAGCCTGAAACACGGATGTGGCAAATGGGATTTCGGCCTTTGGTTGGTGGATCTGATCTATCCTCCCCCACCTTCTAGGAGCCACATCTAACGACTGATCATGGCGTGGTGGCATCCCACGGAAGCGGGAAGGCGGTTCTTGAACCGCCCTGCACGCGGACCAATGCATTTTTTCTGGAGACTTTGGCGGTTTAAAAATTTGTTTGTTGTTCATTAGTAGGAATGATAGGACTGATATGATTGACACCTGTATGATTGACACCTGGAATTGCCTCCCAGTCTCTATCCTCAGTGCTCGCCCCTCCCAGAAGTCGATGCAGACCTTCAAGAAGAAGGTCTATGACCACCTGAGGCAGTCTGACTGGGACTGGGCAACCGACCGCCTTTAGCCTCCTCCGGGATTATTCTCCTGCTTCTCCCACCCCAAGCCTAATTGTCGCCAATCCTGAGTAGCCAATCTCCACTGCTACCCTATTGCACCCTTCATTTGACACTCTCCTTTCACTCCTATTATCTGTTTAATTATTTGCTATTTTCTGCTGTGTTCCAAAATTAGATCCTCTCCTTAATCTTCCATTTTCTCCCCTGCTTTTTTCCCCTCATGCTTATGCTTCCCTCCCAAATTTGGTGCGCCTGCCATGTGAAGATGCCGAGACCTCTGGTCGGTTGAGCATGGCAAGCCCCACCAGCACCATCTCACCCCATGTGCCCCCCCCCCCCCCCCTGGTGAGTTATGTATTTTGTAAAAAAAAAAAAACTTCATTGTGATCGGTTTGGCCAGTCAGCCTGAGCTCCTCTGATGACACCTAATAAGGTCGAACCAGCTAGCTGTTCGGAGATTGAGTATTTCGCTTCCTCGCCTCGGCTTGCTTGAGCACTCTTCCTGGTTACCGTATTTTCCGGAGTATAGTGCGCACTTTAGATGTGCTATTTTAGGCCCTAAATCGCAGGTGCGCACTATGCTCCGAATATGAAATGCATGTACTTCAATGAAGATTGAAGTGCGCACCCCCAATGAAGATTGGGGGTGCGCGTTATACAAAGGTGCGCACTATACTCCGAAAAATATGGTAGCATCAAAGCTATCTGCCTTCGTGCAAAGCTTGCTGTGTTTATTGCGCAATTAGAGCACTCTGACTCCGATGCTTTCAGCTGGTTTAAGAATGCTTGCGTTGTTGTTCATTAGACTTCATTGCAATCGCGTGTCTGGCCGGTCACTCTGAGCTCCGCTGACGAGACCTAACAAGGTCGAAACAGCTGGCTGTCCGAAGATTGAGTAGATCATCTACCTATGTTGGACGATTGACAGCATGTTACAAGGCAAATGCACACTGTTTTCGAGAATAGGCGGCTCCTGACTACAACCATAAACCAACGGTTGGCAGAGTCAGGTCCGGTTAAAATGGTTGTAGTCGGGAACACTGTTCACAACACAGTGTGTCCTCCACACACATGCCATCCTCTATTTACATGTACATGTATGTACTGACCTGCTCTGTCGTCGAGGTCGTTTAGCTTGCCATCCCTCTCCAAGACCTTGTTGACATTGTCCTTCATGATGGCCGTCACCTGTTTGCAGCAAAGCAGAACAAAGCTACCCGTTGAGATCACATCAGCACTCACTGCAGTGTCATTTGTCCTAGGGCCGGACAGCACCCATGGGCAAGCATTGGAGACACAGGGGTCTTGGCTCGGAGAGGACCACATTTCCAACCACCCTGGAATGAGAGAATGACTGAAAACTCTACCACAGCTCTTTGTTATCACATAGAGGTCATGTGTTCGCACTATAAAATTAGAAGAAGTAAAGGTGCCAAATGCCTTCTCGGCTGTGAAGCCGCTCACCCTTCACAGCTACCCGGCGCTTGGAAACTGAACTGCTGCTCAAGTTCTGCTGATCTTACTTCAATACAATTATGTACATGTTTCCGCGGCCACCTGTATCACTAAGTGTGAAATGCATGTCCGTTGCATTTCCTGTATGAGTACAGGTTTGCCTGATCAATGTAACGAATGCTGCTCAGGGTTCTGCAGTTTTTTTTCTTATTCTAAGAACAATGTGCAAGGGCAATGGTCCACTTTCAAGTATCCCAGTAAATTGATCACAGCGATACATGATGTGCCTTCGCTGAATGTGCAAACACCCGTGTTCTGTGAAACTTATGCTCACGGTACAGTCTACCTGCGAGCGAATACACGGGCTCTTCCGGCTCTTCCGGTATTGCCCGTGTACGCACTCGCAGTCACAGTAGGCTGTACAGTAATAGCACACTTTCTATGACCACCAAACATCTACATGTCAGACTTGTTACAGTTATGTCCCAGTGTGTTATGGAGATGTGTGGCCGCCTCAACTAACTTCCTGAGGAAATGCAATGCAGAAGTAGAATAACCCAGGACTGGGGAATGTAGAGTACAAGATGTGCTTGCTCCCATACCTCATTGACTTCACCCTGGGTTCGCTCAAGCCGTGAAGACCTGTTCAGTGGTGAACACACGCACACACATACATAGTGGCATACACACACACACACCTGTACATTTTAGTCGCATGAATTTTGCGTCATATTTGCGCGATTAGCGTAGTGTATAACAAAATCATCGCTATCTTCGTGCGCTACCGCTAGGCGCTGAATAATGACAGCGGATCGCATTACTATTACACGTACAAGGCAACGATGAGCTCCACATAATTATATGATGTGGCATTGCTTACATGATAGCAGAGGGAATTGACAGCGCTAGCACCAACGTTCAGCTGTACTCGTTTTGGCAATTAGGCCTCAACGGTGTGATTTTTTTACGGCTCTTGCAAGCGCCTGCTGCAGAGGAAACGACTGACACGGTCACCACACAACCAGCTCTACTTGCCCAGGCTCAGAAGAGCGGGAGTATACTCTACGAGAAACCCTGAAGCACTGCCGAACAACCCACAATAGGTGGCAGAGAGAGACTGAGAAAATGATCGGCTACAGAAAAGAAGAGTTGTTGCAAATGCAAGCAGCACACTTGCCAGGCCGGAAAGAGAAAATCCACTGACGGCACCTTGACCATGTTGACGTGCGTGCTGCCATGCACAAAAAACATACAGTCATGTACAGCACTTGTACTTTGCAGTCAGTTAGATCGACAAGCGCATACATGTACAATGAAACACACTGTGAATTGTGATTCGACTGTCGATCGACTTTGCCATCTATCGTAAACAATAATGAATGATCGATACTGAGCGTAGAATCTAAGAATGATACTTGAGTTAGTCAGTGACCGTGACCGATCTAGACACTAGACAGACTGCCACTGTGCCACTGCCAGGCGGAGTTTGTGCACTGGTGCTGTAGTGTGTAGCTGTTTAGGTCTACTCATACTACATTACTAGTCATAGTAACGACATTACGTAGACCAGAGTGATATAAAACTACTAGCAGCACCCCCGCCAGCGTTGCCTGGCCGAATGTGGCATGCGGGTGAAGCAAGTACATGAACAGCACACGTGCTCAGCACGTGGTGGTGGCCAGACCGCGCGCTGAAGTCCTGGTGAGGGAGGTTCTTCATCGTTGGAAGGAGAAGGAGGGACGTCTATTACGCCTTCGGGAGGCTGGTCAGGGTTGTCCATCACCTGGTGGCGTATGAAGCGGCTCAAAAAATTCAAAAACTTACTAGTCCTGCGGCCCAAATCTAAAAGACGTTGTTTTGCAAGTCCCGTTTCAGTCTCAAGCAGACAACCTGAGCTTTGCATGGGTGGAAAGACCATGTCCTAGGGATGTCGAAACGGCTTGTTGTCATGTCCAGAACTAGGGCATAAGCTGGGGAGAACCAATTTTAGGTTTCGTTACGGAAGTCGTCATTTTACGTTATTTTACGACTCCTTGATTGAAATTGGCAGCATGTGATACGATATTTTATTGAAAATTAGTGCAGTCGATGTGAATTTGTTCTTGTATTTGGATGATTCGTAGATCATGGTTGCCCTTTGCCGAGCGTTCATTTCCTATTGATGGTGATTAGAGATGGCACAGATTGATTTGTTGTAAA
This sequence comes from Sycon ciliatum, assembly GCF_964019385.1. NCBI lineage: Eukaryota > Metazoa > Porifera > Calcarea > Leucosolenida > Sycettidae > Sycon > Sycon ciliatum. Next base: position 76,732,365 of record NC_088643.1, on the reverse strand, counting down.
ATTCGACCAAAATCACCCCCAAACATGGATCTTTCGTATGAGAGGATTTCATTTATTGGGACACTATCTCGACAACACCAGCGGAAGAGAGCTAGCACGAGCGAAGCAAAGGACACCGGAAAACGGCAGAGTGATAGCGATCATAAGCTGATCTTAGCAAACGAGCGATATGGAAGATGTTGTAAATAATAGCGCAGTAGTGTATTTGTCATTTGCTGCAGAGTTGAAAAGTACAATTCAAATTCAAATCAATTCAAAAACTTCAATAGTGCGGTCCACTAGCCTTAGCTTTCAGACTCACTGTCCGATTCACAGTCGGACTTACAGTCCAATCCACTATCGAAACTGCCTTCACCCTCATCATGACATTGTGTGCATGCGCGCGCGCGCACACACACACATGTACACACACCGCACAACACATGACATTGTGCGCGCGCGCTCGCACACACACATACACAAAACCCACACGCACGCACACACACACCGCACAACACATGGCATTGTGTGTGCGCGTCCGCGCGCGCACACACTCACACACCACATAGCACGCTAGAGATCAGCAAGAACCTGCTGCGACCGTGGTTGTGATGGCGCTGTAGAAGACACCGCAGCCGCCACTGGTTGCCTCGCACCCGAGGTTGTAGTCAAAGCCGTACTAGCCGACACATCTGTATTGGAGGCTGATGTAGTACCCAGAGATGAAACGGATCCACTGGTGTTCACCTGACGCGGCGGAGTAGCGGATCCTTTGAAGCCGAAATGAATGGGCAACACGACATTGGCGGGGACAAGCCCAGCGGATATCGCAGCGGGCCTATCGTAACTCCTGGCAGTGAGCCTATCGTAATTCCTGGCAGTGGGCCCGTCGTAACTCCTGGCATTGGGCCCGTTCTCTTGCCGGACACTGGGGTGCGCAGTGGACGTGGATGCGGGCAGGAAATCTGCGGCGACCGGCTGGACTGGGATGGTTGGAGCCGGGCCAGGTGCGTACTAGTATGACTGTTCGGCAATGACTGGGTATTACCGGCCATCGGACCGTTTGCAGACGACACAGACAAGTGGTTGCTCCGTGAAGAGTGCGCCCGTATACCCATGCCACTTACCATACATGTCAATTGCTGAAGGAAACACACAGTTCAAACACAAAACGCAAATGAAACACGCCAATGAAATTCGATCCTTAAACAAGTCAAGTTCGCATGTCCGCGTTATCACGGGCTATACAATTGTGTTTAGAAAACAACCAGTTTATAATTCTGTCTCTTCTTGCATAAAGTCAGCCTAGAATACTGACGTCAGCTTTGGACATTACTCTGACTTGGACCACAAGCCCTGATTTATTCTGACCTACATGTGTACCGTGTGAAGTAGCGCGAGAGCCAAGCTGGTCGTAATAATACGTGTAACAGCCACGAACGTAGTTCAACCAAAGAAGACTACCACATTACATGAGCATGAACACTTGCATTGCATTTAATACATTCCTATGTTGTAGATGTCAGGCACTGTAGTGTTCACGTCTACATACACATTGTGGCATTCCTTGGCCACCCAGACATTCATGATAGTAGCGCATCGTGGTATGTTATGCATGCAGCATGTGCCGTTTCCCGAGCGCGCGTATGAAATGAACTTAGCGGCTTTTAGTTGCTGTGCATGAGTTGAGTCTGGACTCATGATCTGGTGTGTACATGCAATCATGTGATCTTGTAGTTGAGCGTATGTGTTATTTGGATTTCCTTGGTCATGACCAAACAATAAAACATGATCAAATTATTTCTACACATTCAACAATGCCAAGAACTCACCTGGTCCCCAAGTAGCTCATTATCTTCTTTTTCAGCATGAAAGTTGGATACTAAGGCAGAGTGTGATGGTCGGCCAAGCTGGTGCCGTTTGCAGTTATTGTACTTATCCGTGAGAAGCTTCATGGGCAAGGCCCTTGCAGACTTCAACTCGGACTGTATATACAGCACCAGGCTGTCAAATGTTTCGTAGGCCGACGGCTGGTCACTCCCTTTGCCACTTCGTTGCCGGTGCATAGTGGCCAGGTGGGTGAAGGCACTGTAGCATGCTCCGACGTTGATAGTGGATTTCCGCTGCAACGCAATCTGGGCCATTCTGGAGCGAAAGCCAAAATTCTTGCGTTGTTCTCCAACTCTGCTAGATGCACATGTCATGAGGCACAAGTCTGCAGATGTGGATTCAATCATTGTACATCTCTCCTTGTTCTACGCTTTGCTGGTACATGGTGTCCCATCATCACATACATGTATCTCCTCTAATTCAGAATGGCTTGAAAAGTCATGGCCACGTCCAAGTGGCAGCCGACCCAGCAACGTTTTGTTAGTGTATGTACTGTAGCACTTGCGGTGGTACCATCCGCGGACGCTCTCCTCGGTGCAGTGGCTCTCGCACAAGAAGGTATAGCTCGTCCTGCCTGCATTTAGCAGCTTCAAACAAAGTTTCCCAACTCTGCAAAGTAAATCGGGTTTGCTTTTCCTGCGATGCATTGAACGCAATGGCACAAGCAAAATTCCCGCGATACAACGCCATTCCCAGGACGAGGCCTAAGAAGCTCCACGGCCTCTTCCTCCATCATGTCAAAAGGTGTCTACCATGCTGTGAGCGGTGGGCAGGAGGCACTCAAACAGCGCGAAACGCAACTACTATGCAACTACCAAACGAAAATGCAATTCTACATTTCAAAGAGTATCCTGTCGGTGTCGTCGTCATCTTCAAAAATTTGAAAAAGGCGCTCCTTTCCGTGAACTGTGCACCCCCAGATGGTGCGCAGTATCGCCGATGAGAGCGGAGAAATCGGCTTCTCCTGAGCTTCTGCCCTAACTCTGAAGATGACAACAAGCGGAATCCAGGTCAGGTATACATACTTTAGGCCGTAGTGAAGAACCCAGGTTGTCTGCTTGAGACTGAAACGGAATTTATTTTTGAAGTTTGGGCCGCTGGACTATACGAACAAAAGTGCGATGCGCTCTTCACTGCAGATCAGATGCAGAGTGCAGTCAGTGCAGATCTTTTGTATCCTTTTGTTGCAGATGTTTCTATTTGCAGAGAACGGTTCACGTGGTCCGCAGCGCTTGTGCGGCTGCTAGTGCTACCTATGGCCTAGGCTAGGTGGCTACATGATTCGCACGCTTCGCGTGCTGTGCTTCTGCGCGCGGCTGCTACTGCTACTCGTACTGATCGTGTCTGCTATAAGTATAAGTATAAGCGCTACCACCGTAGAAATAAAAATCCGAAGGAAATACGACAATTTTACTGCGTCTGTAGCTTGTGTTGTAGCGCACCCATGTTCTGAATTCCTGCTGGGTGGGTCAAGCCAGACTCTCTTCCCTGTTCCATCGCCTCTCCAAAAGTATATTCTGACATTGTTGAGATTTACAGCTACAGATGAGAAATTGCACACCTGTCAAATCGTTTCTGATTCGAGCACCCGGCCGGGTCTACGTACGTACCTACACTGTTCGCACGCTTCGCGTGCTCAGCACGTGGTGGTGGCTACACGATTCGAACGCTTCGCGTGCTCAGTGCTTCTGTGGCTGCTTCCGCTAGCTACACGACTCGCACGCTTCGCGTGCTCAGTGCTTCTGCGGCCGCTAGCTACACGGTGCTACACTGTTCGCACGCTTCGCGTGCTCAGGGCAGCGCTGCTCCGCAGCGCTTCAGCATGACACAAAAACACACGTCACAGGTGCCTCTTCTTTATAAGGAGCGTGACACACACACACACACACACACAGACACACGTCACAGGTGCCTCTCTTTTATAAGTAAAGATCAAGCCTTGATTGTCCTTGTTGTTCTGTAGTGTATTAAAAGTTATAAATTATAGTACTGTTTATAAGTACAGTCATGTATTTCTTCTGAATTCGGTATCAGTCTGGCATTGCATCATACTATTGACTATTGTGCACTTTAGTGTACAATCATGTAGATGTACATACATGTACATGTACTACCGAGTACCGGGTAGTAATTTATTATTATAGCCATGCCGAATGTTATCACGTTAGCGCAGTGTTACACGTAGTGGAGAACCATCATGACACATCATGACATGTGCTGCTATGGCATCATGGTGGCGGTTTTTTTCTTCTTTTTTTTTCTACAAAATCCACATATCTCCAGACTGTGACTGGGGTGAATGTTTAGTTTATGGACTTGACCTCTGAGTGATCCCAGGGACTCTGGGAATTTTCTCATGGGCAACAACTGCGCACACAGAGACAGGGCCTTGCACTGTGCGTCAGTGTTTCATACTTGCAAGTAACATTTTGAGATCGACGCTGAACAAACTTTCGGATCCCCCACCCCCCCCCCCCCCCCCCCCCCTCTTTGGACCAAAAAGGAAAGATTGAAAATTCAAATGAGATACATGTACATGTATATTGTATTCCGGGAGTACGTGCTTCGCATTCGGACACATACCCCTTGACTGTAGCACTTCCAATCTCAGAAGGCAAAGAAACGATGGTAGAGAGTAGGATTCATCTTGCAGCCGGCAGGCACCGCAATCAGTCGAACAACTTTACAATTACATCAACATCAACAACATAATTTTAAAAGATAAAAAATATAATGACCTAGATCGAGAACACTAAGTCTTATACATGGAGACACAGTAGCAACCACAGCAGCCGTAAACTGAAGTAGACTGCCGTCAGCCAGAGGATAGCAAAGGACAGTCTGATCCGGCCAAGCATTCTTATCTATGACAAGATAGCAGCAGAACAGGCCGACAAGTCTGGTACCATGCACTGGCCGATTTTGGGCTACGCTTCAGCCTGGTCAACTCTGAATAGACAAATTCCATTATTCAGCCAATGTTCCGGTACTACCTAGGGACAATCATGAGCGAAGTTACAGGACTGGTTCACAAAAAAACAGTCCTTTAAAAAGAGCATGGCGGAGCTGCGTTGCAATGTGTGGGAAGCTTGCTCCATTCACAGTGGGTGAGTTTCAAGAAAAAAAACTGTACACATGTGCCCCTCCCTCGTCAGTGAGTGAGTGAGTGAGTGAGTGAGTGAGTGAATGACCAAATGAGAGAAAGAGAGAGAGAGAGAACTGGAGAGATAATTATACTACAAAAATCCAATATAAAAATAAATTGATTGAGTAAACAGGTAAAGTCACTGCCATCGCCAGCTCGAGTCGACTGATCACAATAAGATAACGTTCAAAAAGGAAAGTACAGCGGCATGCTGCTACACTAAGACGACACAAAAGTGAAGAACGGCAAAGCTTATAACGATAATGTGAAGACTCTAACATGACTACATTACGAAAACTTCCAGATGAGCACAGCGATGATAGTGATAAGGACCACAGCCACAACACCAATGATAATCCACATCTGCAGTGCGATAATATTATCATACACGGAGAAAGGCGGCATTAGAACAACTTCCAGTACACTCCGTGTGTGACTCAAGCATCCAGTGATATTTCTAGAAGACCACTACAAAACGTCACTAGTGCACATCTACAGCAGTAGATGGCATACAAATGTCTATATCGTGGTCTACCCTATTGAAACTTTGAACGAGAGCACGGAGAACATAGTGATTTAACACTTCCTCTGTAGCTAAAACTAGGTTCACTGTCCGTTATGTCCGTACAGAAAACAAGCTACTAGTAAGCCTCAAAAAATGTGCAGCTGGGGGACTTCGAAGGAGATGTAATGCCACTGGAGATCTTCATTCCTGACTTGCCCATAGTTCTTCCTTGCTGTTTTCCCTCACCACGTCCCATCCTACATTATTTGGTTCTACGTTTAATGATCGCCGATCTCACAAAGGCCAAAGAGCAGTACTTCTGGTGTGGGTGATGCAGTCCAACCCTGGTGAGTCACCTCACACCCTGGCTTGTCAACAGCCTGATGCGGACAGGAAGGGACGTGAGCCAAAGCCCGCCAAGGTCACTGTAACAGCCCTTGGGCACTGGGTGGATCGGTTGCCAATTGCCAGAACGCAGGTATGTTTACTACGGTTGGCTGTCTTGGTCGGAATCGGCGGGGGGTTGGGTAGTCCACAGCACTGTGCTACATGCCAGAGCAGTGACACTCTGGGACTTCAGTGACACTCTGGGACTTCAGTGACACTCTGGGACTTTCCGTAGAGTAAACACGACAAATTGTCACCGATCAGTTTGCTGACCTGCACCATTTTATCGTCTGCGGATGACCACGGATAGGTACCTCATGCCCTGATGCTGAAACAGGGAGCACCTGGTAATCTCACCCAGACAACCATGTCAGCATGCTCCATTTCGGACATAGAACTTGCTATGACTTAGTCGGTAGCACAAAGCACTGTGGTGTACCTGAGTTCACACATCAGTGGAGCCAGAGAATTTCTGACATGCCGGTACAACTTGTACCGGCACCAAATTCCGAATGCCAGCTACATGTACTCGTAACAAATGTATCTGTGCAGCAGGGGTGGGGTACGACTGTGCCTTCCGACATGGCATTGCTGCCAATCCGTCCTTCCGTTGGGACACGGCGCACCACACATCGTACCGCAACATTTGATGCCCATGCTATGCTCCCTATAAGGAAAGTAACATCCGTGGCACTATCACACTATCACACTACTAGCACACTAGCACACTATCACACTATCACACAAGCACACTATCACACAAGCACACTATCACACAAGCACACTACTAGCACAAAGCAAGAAATGCCTTCAACTTACTTTGAAGTTCTTCCACCACATTCTTCGCTTCAGCCGCGTGGCAGTCCGCTCAAACTGGTTAGCACCAACCTGCAGGTTTTCTAAATATCCAAGAGTCACACAAGGCAGAGAGACGACATGCATGAATACCTCAAAGATATAAAAGCATTGCCATGTGTAAATATACAGGTGTGAAGCCAGAGGAGATTGAACAGTAACGTAACAATAGTCAATGGTAAACTGGCACAGTCCACTTTAACGTTATAATAATTATAACAGTAATCTTGAATTCTAGAACATGGCAACGAGATTCACCGGGAACAACGGATCAAAGGTGCATCACAGCCACCTCAAATCAAGGCCTTGACACAGTGCCAAAGAATTCATCACTTCTCCCTTCGTGTCTGCCCTGGCCGGAAACTGAGAGCCAGCAGAGTATCGGGTCAAGCCACCACAAAGAAGTGTGAGGTGCCCGCATGGTTGGAAACTTCTTGGCATACTATGACCTTTGGCCTGTCACAGTAGGTTACAAACACCTGGTTCCCAGTACTTTGCTACATAAGTGCAGACCTGCTCTGTCGTCCAGATCAGTGAGCTTTTGATCTCTCTCCAGGACTTTGTCGACGTTAGTGCGCATGATTCCCATCACCTGCGAGGAAGAAGATGACACGCACAGTCAGACAATCTTCACACACCACTGTACAGGAGGGTGCAAGTGGTTCAAATCCACTGAGTAGCCGTTAGACAATGTCGGCTGGGTACCAGACCATGCAACCCTTTCTGTGCATGCACATTTTGTATCGGATGTGAAAGATACTAAGGGGTAGGAGCAAACGTTTTTTTGTCATCCCTGATACGAACATCCTTCATTTAGGGAGGGGGAGGAGTGTGAGCCAAGGCTGCAAGTAGTCGACCAGCACTATACATATTCATGCACGCGACTTGCATCGTCCTGCATAGCAAGCTACTTGAAGTACATTCATTTCGAGAGGAGGAGGGGGGAGAGAGTCCGAGTACGAAAATGGACGATGTTCATTTCAGGGGCAACAAAAAAACTTTTGCGGCGACCCCTAAACATTGTCACAAGTGGAGCCTCCACGTGAAGCAGGAGAGAGGAAGTCCGTACTCCAAGTATCACACTAAAAGCAATCATCTGGTAACCGTTACCCGGTGATTGCTTAGAGTGTGTTGTAGCACATTTTTCCTTTCTCCTGTTGCATGTGCATACATGTACGCATGGTCCATGCGCGCATGTGTGTGTGTGTATGTGTGTGTGAGTGCACGCACGCGCGTGTGTGTGCAGTCGACTCCACTCATCTCGCACATAGCGAATTTCGTGATTTTAGTGAACCGTTGTGCATGTCCCTGTTCGAATCCACACAAAATTGCCTCTTTATAGCGAACCATTTTCGTTTATAACAAACCACATCTTGAAGGACTACATGTACATGCAAACCAAGTGCACTCATACAGCCATTGGCATTCACACAGTCATGTGCCACATGCCAGTCATCACTCAGTGCTGCTTGAACAGTGTATTATGTGAGTGCATTTCTGTTATAATGAACTTTGGCTATAATTTTAATAGGGGTGAAACAATTATACCGAGTACTCGAGTACTCGCTCGGTTTTTTCTAAAATAATCGTACTCGCAATAAATCAGAGTACTCGTTCATACATGGTACATGCATTTACTACAGAAATCTGCAGTTTCAGGGCAGCAGTCGGCAGATGGTGATGTGCAGACTGTGTGGTGAACGTTTGTTCACGAGTAGAGAGAGCCCAAATGACCCACCAACCAATATACCCGAGAAAAATGACTGCTAGTCGGTTCAATCAGGGTTGTATCATGTTATTTTAAAGCCATTGGTGTGCAGTTTTTAGGAGATGAAAAATACTCGAATATTCGATCGGAGAAAATCAGAGTACTCGAACTCGGGATCTCAGTGCCAAGTTTCACCCCTAGCTATAAACAACTAATTCTCCTGCACAATGATGTTCGTTATACTATAGTACTCAGGAGTCTTCTGTATGTGCGCTTGTGTATATGTGTGCAACAGTTGTACATGCAGCATGTATGGATGGAGCACGGATGTGTTTCTTCGACACCTTCGAACAAGACTGTTCACAATACGCATATACGATGCCATGGCGTATCTGGTTCAGTTAGAGACCACAACAAGAGAGGTTTTCCACTCACGGGCCCTCACTGTCTTTGGTCGACGTGGTTCTTCGTTCGTGTACATGACAAATCTCCACGGAATGTGTACGATGACACGGGATACCAAACCCAGGCATTATTCTGTCACAATGCGCTCAAGTTATCACTGGATACGCATGTGAGCTCAGCCTACAGTGCACGCACTAAACACATGTAGGGAATCGACGAGCACTAGCGCAGCAACTCTGTCACCCAGCCCTAATTGAAAACTGTTACAGAAATATGTAGCACAGCACCGGGGGGGGGGGGGGGGGGGGGGGGTATCGGCAGTGCATGTACAAGTAGTAAAAAATAAAAATAAAAAATAAAAATAAAAATGTACAAGTAGTTAGCACATCACGTGAATGTCTGGTGGAGCACACCATGTGAAGGTCTGGTGCAGCACACACCATGTGAAGGCTATGCATCACCAGCTCCGTTATGCTTTGGTCACATGGTAAAATTGTTATATGAACACGCAATGTATCCCTTAGCCTGCACATGCACAATCAAGGCCATGAGATCCCTGCCTCACCAAACATACCACCAACTAATACTAGTACATGTGGCTATACACGTTTGGTACAACGTACTCAACATCTTGGGGTTCGCTACCGTATCACTAAAAGCTAGCAGAGTCTCCCAGGAGAGCAAACGGCGCTTGCCTGATGCAGTGCATCCATCGAGCCATGATGAGGAAAAGAAATTTACTAATTCGGAGACCAGGAACAGTTTCATGGCGTTTCACGTAATCTTAGTTTGCTTACCTCGTCCACCTGATTCTGGGTGTCTTGCAATTTCTTATTCCTGTGATCGTAAACGCGACAGCAGATGCACAAAATACAGTTGGAGCCGAAATCAAACAAGCTCATTCACTCGCTCACTCACTCAAAAATGTGCGCGCGCACGCGCGTGCACACACACACACACAAATGCATGCACGCACACTCACACACCATTTGACGCCCATCACCGGAGGCAATGATAGCTATGCTACAGCAGAAGCCATAGCACACACACACACACACACACACACACACACACACACACACCACCACCACCACACACACACACACACACACACACACACACACTCGCACACGCACACGCACACACACACACACACACACACACACACACACACCTTAACCCCCATCGGATTCACGCTAGCTATTAGCTACACATTATTAAAGGGGAAGTTAAGGCAAAATTAAAATTTCACCAGTTGTAGTCTTCGGGGTGCTGAGTCGAATGGTCGTGGTCTGAGGAAGCTGAGACGCTCCCTTCCTACTTGAATCCCAATCGAACTCGCGCACTTCCACCGAAACTGGGTGACTGCGCCCTACTAGATGGGGATTTTGTATGCAAAATGTCACTAAAAGCGCCATTTCGTTCTTATAAAAGCACGGATGACCGCGATTGGCCCATATGTTGCAGTCTTTTGGACGCTGAGTTGATTGGTTTGGTCCGAAAAGGCTGCGATGCAGCGTTCCTCCTTTATTCCCAATCGAACATGGTTGAGCAAGCGGTCACGTGCTCCTGCGTACACCAGTCACCTGGTCACCGTGCCTGCAGGGTACACCTTACTAGCCTGTTTGACCTTTTTTGGGTGCAGTCCTGTCACTCGAGTTGAACTCGAGTTGAACCTTGGTGTGAAAGTTGTCGCCTGCTGGCGTGGTGACCAGGTGATTTGGGCACCCAGGAGCACGTGACCACTTGCTCAACCATGTTCGATTGGAAATAAAGGAGGAACGCTGCATCGCAGCCTTTTCGGACCAAAACCAATCAACTCAGCGTCCAAAGACTGCAACATATGGGCCAATCGCGGTCATCCGTGCTTTATAAGAACGAAATGGCGCTTTTAGTGACATTTTGCATACAAATCCCTAACTTGCATACAAATCCCTAACTTCATGGGCACAGCTTGCAAAGTTGCCAAAGGTCCATTGCTTTACACAGTACAGCAGCACATCGATTACCGGAACATTGCGGAAGGTTCGCACTCTATCACTGCTAAAGATTTGTTGTTCGCACCATGCGACTATCCCTCTATGCACAAAAGCATTCAATTTCTTGCACTTAGATACCAGCTATACTCACTGAGACATGTTGATCGTTGTCCTCAATCGAATTGATTATTGAGAAAATATGCACTCCGGTTCTTCGTCCGCCGTGACCCAAAATCCCACAGTAAGCAACTTTTGGAACTGTAGAACTTGAAACCAAGTGCAACTCTCCTTTGGGTGAGCGAAGTAAAACGAGGACAGTACTTGCAGCTAGCCCTGCTAACTATTACTACAGATAGGCAGCTGAACACTTGGAGTTGAACTGTACCAGCGATCACCAAATAGTCAGCAAAATGCGACGATAATGAAAGATGTTAGTTGGATCTTCCTGGACTTCGATCGCTAGGTATGCGTCATGTCTCATGATAGCGAGATCGCCGACTGCATAGTGCATGCATGCATGCAGCCGCCTAGCTAGGGAAATCTGAGACACCCACTTTTTACTCAGCTCAGATGTAGATCTACGTATGAGTACTGATGATTATGTCATGCAGCTGCAGCATGATTTTTTGAGACTGAGTTCGACTTTTTCGTAACTCTTACTGTTACTTAGTTACGTCTCAAGATTTTTCAAAACGCGTGCAGATCTAGCCGCCACCATGGTTACCATCTTGACAGTCATCACCATGATCACTGTCATCACTGGTCA
>NC_088643.1:76700546-76720546 GCF_964019385.1 Sycon ciliatum | reverse complement strand
GCTTGGATAAGAACGTGGGCCTGTGGAGAGGCTAACCGAATGTGTTGCCGGTATTCCAATACATGTACATGTATATTGCACGGCTGAATGTAACAATACAGCACAAATCGGCATACACTACCCGGCCATAGCAGAATAGCACAATCACTGCATGGCTGACCTCACTATTCCTAAAGAAGGAGCCCAGCCTGGTGATGTGGCAATAATGCCAATATGATAACCATGATTTGCTTCCGCCATGCAGTACCGGTGTCTGTTCAGATCTGCACAACACTACACAATGCACAGCATGGGTACCGGGTACGGTGTCTTGACTATCCCAATGCACGAATGATAACGGACCTTCAGTAGAGCATTTCCCTTGAAGGCCCGGTGCAGAAATGTCCCCATTGTCATGAAATCAAAGAAAGATCTCTAATACTCTAGCACTCAAGCTAGGCTAAACAATGATTTTAAATTTTTTCTAACCCCCATTGTTGTTATCCCAATATGGGAGAACAGATCTGAAAGTCGGGACTGTCGCAATATCTGTGAGAATGAAGGTGAACTATCATCTTCGCAACGGACTTCGGAATTGGTGCCTGGGATCAGGGCCGGAGTGTTTAAAACGTATTCACGTGAGGATTTCTGAGCAGGTCATGCGCAAATCATGCACGCGTGTTTCCAGTCCAGCGTAGGGACCGGCGGATTCTGCTTGAAAAGGTGGCAGATTCTGCTCGAAAAGCAGTGAAATTGGCAGAACCATACAAACCTTATGGCGGGCAATTCCTCGAATTCTGCTCCATTTGTTTTATCCACATACCAAACATGCATGAAACTTACCAGAAAAAGTACCGAATTCTGCCAATTTTTCTGCCGGCAGAATCCGCCGGACCCTAGGCCAGCATGCGGGCAGGCATCCTCCCCGGCCGCATTCATAATTATTATTTTTAAAAATATTTATTATCATGGCAGAATGGACATCTACAACATATTAACGGTATCTCTGCACAGCTGCTGATCTGCACTGCACCCCCCCCCCCCCCCCCCGGCCCCCGTGTGTCATGTGAATGATTTTAATTAAACAAATTGTCAGCGTCGCTACGATATGGCCAAATGCATTGTCATCCCGGTCCCGACAGTACTATAATAATCATGAGACTCGTACATACATTTTCATGCAGTCATGATCATTAGTAAAAATAGTACAGTAGGATGCTTCCATTATGATAATATCGGGGCCGAATGGCCCTATTATAGGGTCACTCGGCTCGGAGCCGGAGGTATGTAATGTCCTAATGTATTATTTTATTGACTATGTCACGTCGGTCGTTGACGTGACGTCGTATACTAGTCTACTACAGTCGTCCCTCTCTAATCCGGCGCTTTATAATCCAGCACCCTCGATAAACCAGCACAATTTTCAGTAGCCAAATGTCCTCTTCATGCACATTGCAGCAGTAAATCCGATTTGTTAATCCAGCACCCTCCCTAATCCAGCAGATTTTCGTGGCACAAATGGCGCCGGATTATAGAGGGACCACTGTACTAGTACTACGGGCGATAGCAAGAGTACATAACGGGGGGGGGGGGGGGGGTATGTACTCTTGGCGATAGAAATCATAGAATACTAGTATTAATATTATATCAAGAGTAAATACTTATGTACTCTTGATAATATCGGTAGCATTATTCTGCTTTGCTGTATTTCCTCGCCCCGGATGAAGCCGCTTTTCAAAGGAAGTCTGTTTTGCAGATTTCGGATGCGGCAGATGCTCTCGCTGGGCGATCGGTCAAACATCGTAATAATCACGGTAGTCCTGTGTTGCACGAGCGTACTTCATCCTCAAACTATAACGGCGTGGACCAGGTACCCATGCAGGCAGCCGGCTTCACAAATCACTAGCTCACATAATTGTTTTTATTGCTCGTAGATAGCAGTTGAAGTAGTCACTAGTAGTAGTAATGTTGTACTGGACCCGGGGTCTCAACAATCGCCGTCAAGAGTCCCACCACCACCAACTGAGAAGTCTGCTCGACACGGCGGTCGGTAGACCTACAAGTAGTTTCCAGTCAATCCGACACGCCGGAATGTTGAATGTTGAATGTTGGTATCAATTAGCGACAATGGTGAGTAGCGTCCAGCAGTGATCCTGTCACCTGACCTCAGTGTGGACTAGGACTGGAGAAGTGTTGTCGGAACTTGTGATCTAGAAATAATCGCGGCTCAGTGGGCTGGTGATGGTGATGCGCCGTGTACGGATTTGAAGCAGATCAAAGAGCATTACAGTATACTACTAGCCACTTACACGTGTACTACAGTAGGCGATTGCCATTCAATCTCAGGCACTCTGAGTCTGGCCACTCTACACTAACTACCATCAGTCTGGTGCATAGCATGGCCATGGAGCAGCCAACGCTGGCCCTGTCTACGTTTGTGCGTAATATCAATGTGAACCTGGGAGACATCTACTTTGGCACCAGCCTGGCGTCGGTACTGTTTGTCCTGCCCGTCATCATCAGTTACGTTACAATGCCAAAGATGCGCCGGCACCCCGCCGAGCTTCTGTTTAACAGGTAAAAAGATCTAACACGATGCCGCTCATACCGTGACTACACTCATACCTCTCTTATCTGGGCGGTCCGGAACCGGGCACTGCACAAAGCTCGGAAATGACTATGTCCGTGACTCTCAGTCACATACGTTTTGATAGGGAAGCGCTAGACATCTGGCATATGACGTCACTATTTCGTAGTATTTCCACAGAAAAATAGCAGAGGAGTGATAATATTTCCACCAAAACGCACCCACAGGGTGCCTGATAGACCAAGGGGCCTGTACTTACTCGGAGGTCCGGTTAAGAGGGATATGAGAGTAGTGCATAGTACACAGTATGCCTGTATCATGTGACACTTGCTTTTATATTATCCACCACGCTGCACTGTTGTGGCACGAGTGTAAATCTGAAGATGAAGGTCCGTCAGCCTCGACGTCCTGAATGCTCTCTTTCTAGTACAGTCAGACCTCGCTTAACTGCATACATCCGTTTTCCACGAAAATATCCGGATAGACAAGGGAACCGGATAGTCGAACACACATATTGTATGTATGCATGACATAATATGTGCTGTAAATCGGTAACCAACGATTTTCTTCCGGATGGTGAGGGTCCGGATAAAAGAGGACCGGATAAAAGAGGACCGGATAAAAGAGGACCGGATAAAAGAGGACCGGATAAAAGAGGACCGGATAAAAGAGGACCGGATAAAAGAGGACCGGATGGTGAGGGACCGGATAAAAGAGGACCGGATAAAAGAGGACCGGATGGTGAGGGACCGGATAAAAGAGGACCGGATGGTGAGGGACCGGATAAAAGAGGACCGGATAAAAGAGGACCGGATGGTGAGGGACCGGATAAAAGAGGACCGGTTAAGCGGGGTTTGACTGTACATGTACACATGACATTATCAAACCTAACCCCATGGCTCTGAAATCGGTAAATCGCACATCGGCTAGGGTTTCGTTGTCATCCGTACTTGAAGTGCTTCGTGACGTAGAGCAAGGGATTGCGTGGTTGCCAGGCATTGAAGTATTCCCGAAAGCGCTACCACCTCTTCGGTATGCATGGTTGGG
The DNA here is from genome assembly GCF_964019385.1 of Sycon ciliatum. Taxonomy (NCBI): domain Eukaryota; kingdom Metazoa; phylum Porifera; class Calcarea; order Leucosolenida; family Sycettidae; genus Sycon; species Sycon ciliatum. The sequence goes on along the minus strand of NC_088643.1, from coordinate 76,716,933 downwards.
GTAAAACTCCCTTCTACCCCCCCCCCCCCCCCCCATCCATACACACACACACCCGCCACCACCACTCCCAAAATCCCTCGTGTGGGTATAACAGGCATGTGTGTCACCAGTCACTGCGGGTACTGCACAGCAAGCTATTGCCTAAGAGATAAACAAGATGCCTCAGAGTATACGAGTACATGCAGCGTATAGCCGTGATACTGGTGGGACATGATACATACTGCAAGCCACGCGATAGCCGCACACAATGCCTTGTACTGTATTGGTGTTCTGAGTACACATTGGTTGCTTCAAGGCTTCAAGTTAATGACAGTTTATCCTCCTCCTCTCCCCCCCCCCCCCCTAAAAAGGGCCGGACATGTAAGTAACACATGCAGCATTGTACTCTCACTCTCAGGGTGTCAATGAAAGTAAGAAGTACTAAGAACACATCAATTCCTCTTGGGCCTGAGGCCTTGGTCAGTGGGGGTGAAAGAATCCCCAATCGAAGGCGTTCCAAAATCGGGCGTTTTGTTTCGGAGAAATACCGTATTTCCCCGTTTGTAAGTCGCACTCAATTGTAAGTCGCACCCCCATTTCCGGATCCATGTCACATCATTTCAATATATTCACTTCAGTAGTAAATCATGCTCGATTGTAAGTTGCACCCCCTTTGTTGGCCCTGAAGTTAGGTGTAAAAAGGTGCCACTTATATTCGGGGAAATACGGTATTAGTGGTTCCCACAACTTCCCAGATAATGCGAATAACAATTATATCATCGGGTCATCATGGAAGGGGATATGAATATGAACTTATGGAGGGAGTTCTAATATCTTTGGAACAATCCGCCGCAGCCTCCACCAATTGGGCGCACCAAACACTACTTTTAAATTTCTGTTTTTGTTGTGTTTCACTGCCGCCGCTGCCGCTGCTGCTGCTGCTGCTGCTGCTGCTGCTGCTGCTGCTGCTGCTGCTGCTGCTGCTGCTGCTGCTGCTGCTGCTGCTGCTATGTGAAATATTATTTTCTCACTATAATTATATCACTGCCATTGTTGTTGTTGTTGTTGTTGTTGTTGTTGTTGTTGTTGTTGTTGTTGTTGTTGTTGTTGTTGTTGTTGTTGTTGTTGTTGTTTGAGTTCTTTGTTGTTGTTGTTGTTGTTGTTGTTGTTGTTGTTGTTGTTGTTGTTGTTGTTGTTGTTGTTGTTGTTGTTGTTGTTGTTGTTGTTGTTGTTATTGTTGTCGGTGACGACGGTGGTGTTGCGGCAGGACAATGCTGGATTTGGTCATCTGCCTCAGCCATATCATCACCTATATTTTCATAGTGAGTCGGTCTGGCCCCAATCTCTCGACTCCAGACCAAGTCAAGAGCAAGTGCAGAGCTCTTAGCTTCATCTATCAGGTATGGTTATTTGTAGATGGCTTACCTGACGTATGAAGTCACTATGACTGCACTAAGCTCTTGTCGGTACATGATGCGTGACATGATTGTGCGCTGTATGTACATCACTCCCTGCCTGTTAATTGGCAGGTTCTCATGGCAATGCTTGCAAGATACAGCACAACTGGGGAAGCTCAGGCACCTCAGCACGCCCTGTGTGGATGCAAGGCCGAATGCAACACTAAAGCCCTGCATCATTGGGAGCTGTAGACGGAAATTTGGAAGAGCAGAAGATGACACAGCTACGACTTGGCTCAACGGCGATGAAGCGTGCATCGCAATCGAGCCAAGTTGTAGCCATGTCATCCTGTACGTGCCGCAGGCTGCCTGATGTATCAGCCCGCCACTATGTCAGATACCACCAGCCCCTAGGTGCCATGGACAAACTGATGGTGGTGAGAAAGAGAGCTCTGTGCCAAAGTGTAACTTTGCAGCAATGTGCCGGGCGTGAGTATTTACCACCATTTCACCAGGTGTGTCTTTAGGCTCTTCACTGCCAACTTATTCAACACCTTAAATACAGCTGCAGTCACCGGGAGTTTTCAAATTCAGTTGACTACTTCAAGTAGACTGAAATCTCTTGTTTCATTCGCTCCTCTTGTATGTGCTGCAGATTGCCTTGTTCGGATCAAACAGTTGGTACTTTGTCCTCAGTGTTGATCTATTTCTGGCTGTGCGGAATCCATTCAGGTACAAACATGTACACCTAACTCTTCGGTGCTTCATCCCCCCCCCCTTGAAATTGGTTATATTGTCAGTCACCGGCATTTGCAGGAATAATGCTGGGCTCAGTCAGTAGCATGCTTATCGATGGAAGCAAGAAACTTACTGTAGTAAGGAAACCTATGAAACTACTCTCCTTGGCTTCACGCTCTGTACTTTGGAGTCCACAAACTTCAAAAATCGTTTCTCGTCTCCACGCAACTTCATCACAAAGTTGCCTCTTTGTACTACTGTACTGTATTGTTTTAAAGCTTTGACGGTTCGGACCAGTGACCCATCGTCAGGCTCTCGTTGCTCTCTAATCTATAGGGGTGTGAATATGCAAAGATGGATTAGTTTTCCTGGACACAGTGGACAGTACATTGTATGTCTCTCACATCCGCCTCCACCTTTAATATAACAATTACCGTGAAGCTGCAAGTTAAGATAAAAAGTAGATGAGGTGGAGCGAGAAGCCACCCTTGAACAGTATTATTATTATAGAATGGCTCAGACCATGTAGTGGTTGCCAGCTATTCTGTTTAGCTATCAACAGCTAGAAAACTAGGCGAAACATGTTGATACCGAGACAGAGCATTCTGAAATATAATCAGTGAAGAAGATATGGGCTTGCCCAACTCTCAGGATCCTATTGAATCGAATTAGAGCAATTGAGCTGAGGTGTTTGCTCGAACGAGTCAGTTTCGCAACAGATCGAAATTCTTTGGTACATTCAGTACTGACGCATCTGATGCCCCAATGGGCAGTATGGTTACCAGGGTTACGGGAAATACATACATCACATACATGGGAGCTCCGTGTTGTAGGAGTGCTTTTAAAAGTGCATGCACATGTACAGCATGTGTACAGCATGTGTACAGCATGGTGTAAAACAATAAGTTAGTGGCGGCGGTCAGTTCATCAGCCTTGAGGGTTGCTGAATGTTGGAAACACCATCAGAAGCTATCAGGCTGAGCTGAGAAGGCAAAAATGTGTGGAAACGTTAATAATATAATACAATGTATATGCTGGTGGTCTTCAGCATCAAATTGTGCTCCTGTTGTGAAGTTCTCAGAGTCCTGTTGCCTGGTTTAGCTGTCTTGAATTGTAGTTGATAGATATTCTCGCTGGACTGTTCCTGATGTGTAGTTGTGCAGATGATCAAGCTCGTGCTGAATATGCCTCTCTGATCCGGTTTGTTTTCTTTCTGAAGAAGACCAGCATGGTCGAAACGTGTTTTAAAGGTCATTCGTGATCAGCTAAAGCTCTGTCTCCCTACGGAGTGGTCAAGTAACTCTCCTTTTGTCTGTCTGTCCGTCCGCCTCTCTGTCTGTCTGTCTGTCTGTCTGTGCATCCGTATTTTGTTCAGCTCGAATGCCGACTACATGCCGTACTATTATCTAGTGGTGTATGTTACTAGCATCATCACTGGCATTGTGCTTGTGACGGGCAATTATGGTGAGTAGAACTAAATAGGGACAGTAAATCAAGACCTGAAAGCTACCTGGCAGACACTTAGGCCGCGTACATATAACATGATGGCACTGACTACAATGCCCATTGGATGTGTTTGGTTTTGAGCACTCTCTTATTGTGCCACAGCTTGCTTTAGGTATGTGTATTGATGCAGTGTAGTACTGCACCACCCCACCCAGTTATTCTATGTCCTCAAAACAACATCCGAGTAGTAGTTGGTTTCCTTCTAAGAAGATGTACAATTTTTTCCAAAAACAGCACTAATACATCGACTTATGTCTGCTGCAATCATACGGTCACTTTCCATAGTTCCATTCATCCTGCCGGCAACTCACACTAATCAAGAGTTCTTTCTTGATGGGGCCACAAGTTAGAATGTCAGAATGAAGTGTAAATCAGAGCATTGTAGTTTTTTTGTGTTTGAAGCACAACATAATATTATCCATCTTGATTGTTTTGAAATTTGTGGCGATATTTCTCTGTGTGCTGTTGCTGCTACTGTAGGAGTAACTGTGTTCAACTACTGCTGGAGCAGTGATCACATCCTATCGCTGGGTGCCAATAGGTCTACTGTGGATGCGGCCGGTGATCTAAAAAACACATCTGACTGGGCGTGGGGCATCTACTACGGGCCCCATCTGGTACTCTGTGTTGTCTCTCTCGGCGTGGTCATCTTCGCCACAATCGCTCTGAACCGTGGACTGCCAGCTAGCGGAGAGACACGGCGGAGAGTGGTGCGTTTTGGCTTCTTCTATGTAGTGGCGTTTGCCATTGAGTGGGCACTGCGCCTCATCTTGTATCTCGTCCAAGACAGCTACTTAATTCCCAACGCGCTGAAGGAGCCGTATGCTAACAACTACCAAAACAAACTGCACGGCGTTGCAATCACATTTGCAATCATAGAAGGCTTGCGCGGTTTCTTTGATTTCCTCCTCTGGTTTGGCACAGGCTCGTTGTCCATGCAGGAGTTGCGCTTTCGATCACGGCGCGTGTGGGCAAAATGGACGGGTGATGACCTGGAAGAGTCTGGCAGAAGCTCTCTGAACGAAACTCTGCTGGATAAGACGCAAGCTCTGGAAGTATCTTCAGTGCTCCGTCACGATATGATCATTTGCACGAGCTGGGGCATAGTTGACTCTGCTCCGGTTAACATCCGGCCGCCTAATCTCTCTGTGACCGGGTTTGAAGACTCTCTCCGTGCACAGACACACATGCAGATTAATAATGTTGAAGATCGAGAGCCCAGCGTGTCAGGCGATGGGGATGTCGGCTCGCAGCTCAACAACTTCCACACACAGCGCCAAGAGCTGCAGCTGTGGCTGAAGACGACGGGTGGCGTCCGCAGTCGGCGTATTCACTGTCCAACGGCGCTGCAGAGTACATCGTTTGACTTCCGTGACTATTCTCCGGAGGTGTTCAGCTGTGTCCGGTCTCTGCGCGGCGTAGACCCCATCACCTACTGCAAGTCCTTCAACATATCCAAATCCAAGGGCAATTCGGCAATGATGGAGAAATTCACGGAGGGGCGCAGTGGCAGCTTCTTCTACTTCACGCACGACAATCGCTACATTGTGAAGACGGTCACGGACAGTGAGACGGCGCTGCTCGACCAGCATGTGCGTGACTACTTCTTCCATCTGCACTCCAATCCGGACTCATTGCTGACGCGCTTCTTCGGCCTGCACGCCATGCGCCTGTCCCCAGAGCAGAAATACATATCACTCATGGTCATGGAGAACATCTTCCCGTCGACAGACTTCCTGAAGCCAAACGAGCGCTATGACCTGAAAGGTTCGTGGGTCGCTCGCCGCACGCTGAAAGGCAAGAAGCGAAACATGCCCCTCAGTAAGCTGACGCTAAAGGATGGTGATCTTGATCGCAAGATCCGTGTTGGTCCCGAGGCCAAGCAGCGCCTGATGGCACAGCTACGGAAAGATGTCGGATTCCTGGCCAGCATTGGGATTATGGATTACAGGTGAGAGAGAGAGGGGGGGGGGGGGGGAGGGAGGAGGAAGGCGGAGGCATAGCTGGTAGTGGTTTCTGGTGGCCTGGAAACCGCTCCGCAAGCTCAGCACATGTTGAGTTATTCAGTATTTTCCAGATGCACACTATATCTTTCAAAGTGGCACTTCCCCACACCCAGGACCACACCAGGGGATACCCCAGGACCCCACGAGACCCCCCCCCCCCTTCCACACCCTCATGGCAACATGCCAGTTGTGTGTGTGTGTGTGTGTGTGTGTGTGTGTGTGTGTGCGTACGTGTGCGCGCGTGTGTGTGTGCGTGCGTGTGTGTGTGCATGTGTGCATGTGTGTGTGTGTGTGTGTGTGTGTGTGTGTGTGTGTGTGTGTGTGTGTGTGTGTGTGTGTGTGTGTGTGTGTGTGTGTGTGTGTGTGTGTGTGTGTGTGTGTGTGTGTGTGTGTGTGTGTGTGTGTGTGTGTGTGTGTGCATGCTGCTACTCTGCTGACAGGACTTAGTGGTCCACTATCTTCTGTTGTGTCTTCCTGAAAATCCACTGAGCGAGAATATTGGAAACACAGTGCATGAAGAGTGCATGGCCATGCTCTTGGAGGTATATGTATCCTTGAAGTCTTGCTTGCGCACTGCACGTGTGCTGGAGCGAACACATGTTAACTCTTGTTCATATTGCATTCCCTTCATTCTATCGGTGTTTGCCTGCAGTCTGCTGATTGGGATCCGTGATTTTGAAAATGATCCCAGAGAAGAGCTGCCCTCCATGGAAATGAGAGAGCGTTCACTGGGAGCTTCGCGTCAGGACAGTCGAACAGCGCGCCGGGATCCAGCTCAATCTCTTGGCTACGTTCCGCCTTCTCCCATTGGCGGCATCAGCGTAAATTCTTCACTGCCACCGCTGGCCGGAGGGCTAGGTCAGCCGCCTCCACACATGACACCGCCCATCGACCAATCAGACGCCGACCTGCCTATGCCGTGGCATCGCTCGTTCTACGGCGGCTTGCTCGGCCTGCCGCCAGTGCAGCCGCCTTCGGGACCGCAGGCGGGCGATGACAACTTGTCCGTCACCGAGTCAGCGTTACATGAAATTGGCAGCGGTCGCCGGAGTGGTGCGGCTACCGTAGCCACGGGTGGTGACGGTAGTGGCCAAGGGTCTCAGGCGGCTTCAGGCGATGCTGTCAAGCGTGAGGAGAAGGTCTGGAGCGTCTACTACATGGGCCTCATCGACATACTGCAAAGCTACAACTTCTCCAAGAAGGCAGAGCACTTCTTCAAGTCCAATATCCGCTGCATGGACTCGCATGGCATATCGGCGGTGAACGTCAACGAGTATGCAGAGCGCTTCATCCATGCAATGGACACGATACTTGTGTAGGTCACTTTAGACTGTATTACCGGTATTAGTAAATCTGATGAGGTGGACATCCGGCTTTTCAGTGCGCAATTCTTCTCATCTTTCTTTTCCTTTCTTTTTCTTGGGCACTAGCTATTCACTTGCTGGCCAATTTCACGGTTATGGTCAAGAATTATTCCGCATTTTGCCTTGCAGACGTATTTATGAACAATCAGCGGGCCAGCCGCAATAATTCAGCAAGAGCTATAAACAGTGTCAAGGTTGCAGACATAGCCATACATTTGGCGAGATTGAGTACTATGACATAAGCACGGAGTTGTGTCATATGGTTATGTCTGCAACCTTTTGAGACACATTAAATTTTTATTATTTTTTGATTATGAGATGCATCTAGGCGGCAGCTGATTTCTATGTGTACAAAATCAAAGTCTTTACTTCACTTGAATTGTTTCTAGGATTATTTACACCTCCACAATTTGCCACAATTATTTGCTCAAACCATGTCGGGGCCCGAGTCTCCAGCGTGATGAATTATTATGACTAAAGCACCTGCTCTATCAATTTCATGAAGCAGAAACAAGTCTTTTCGAGCACATGTGCATGTGGCCAAGAGTCAGGGTCGTGGCACTGCACAGTGGAGCCGTATGCCAAAGGCAAAGAATGCAGAGCCCAAGGATGTCCAGCACAAAAAATTGCTATATTTTTGTACCAAGACTGTGCTTGCGTCACATGCATGGCCGGGGTCCGGTCACTCAGTATAACTAAAGTCTGTAGAATTCGAGTAGCAGACACATTACTTGAGGACTGAAGTGCATGTACAGTCAACTTTGCATAACCAGGGAGTAGTACACTGCTTATAACGACACTCGGCGGGGCATCAAACAATTGTCGTTATTCGCGAAGTGTCATTATACCCAGAGTCTCATTATTCTGTATTACAGTTGGATGGGACTTTGCTCTGGGCATGGAAATTCTGTCGTTATACCCGCAGTCGTTATTAGCGAAGTTGAGTGTACTTGTAGTATTTCATGATGTAAATTCCCATTTCACTCTCTCAACCCTCTTCCTTGTATATGTAGAAAAATTCGCAGTTTTCTGGCAGACAAACCGGTAGATTGGCCAATCCGCTTGCAAGTATTAGTTTACTAAACATCGCAAAATCCCCGCAAGTTTTGAGCTTCTCTTCCCCGATTTCCCCCGGGGCCGGGGCCAGGCAAGGGCACATAGACAGTTGATGGACTCTTGCTGATACTGAATTGGACACTTTGGTCTCTTTCTCAAGAATAATGTTAGAAGGTAGTTTCTAATGAATCCTTCAGCAGGACAGAGCGATAGAAACGGAGCAAACAGGCGAACGTGAATGGCAGTTGAAGACTGATACCCTTGTGCTCGTAGAGCAAAAACGAGGGTAGAGATAAAGGGAGGGACGGGGTGAGTAGAGCAACATAATAAAAGGGTAGACAACAAAGGGATAGGTCTCTGGATGCGTAATGAAACATTCTCAAGTCGCAGCCTATAGAATTACAAAGAACGGTAAGAGAAAACAGAAAGTGAGTTGATCTTTTGAAACGTCAAAATACACTCCGGAACCAATACATGTATGATGTGAAGCGAATCCGCACAACGGAAACGGAATAGATAAGTTAGCACAGTCAGCAAATCATAGAAATAAGCAAACAATCTCAGTTGCTGCCTGCAGATCCTGCAAACAAAAGAACACTAACATACTTAGGACTTTGGTCAATGTTCAACAATTGGAAAGTGTGGTCCCCTAAATTTTGTAAAAAAAGAATAAGTTTTATGGAATGCGGTATGTCAACTGTAGAAACCCTAAGAAGATGAGGCTAATAATATCACTTGTTGCAGAGCAGAAAGAAGAGTGGCACCAAACAATACTGATATAATTAATGAGAGAACCGACAAGAAAGTAATAAATACACACCCAGACTAGCGGCCTCACGAAAACATCGCCACGCTGTTCTGAACATGAGCGGTCGCGGGCGAGCCAGCGCGGAGTAAACTAAGCGCTTGCTGTGTCAGCCATCGTTGAGACTCAGTCTTACCGTACGTCACCTGCTCCCAGCCACTCAGCTGCACAGAGAAACAACAGTACACAATGACATTCTTCAGATACACAACAGTGCAACAAAGCATCGACACAACAGTGCAACAAAGCATCGACACAACAGTGGAACAAAGCATCGACACAACAGTGCAACAAAGCATCGACACAACAGTGCAACAAAGCATCGACACAACAGTGCAACAAAGCATCGACACAACAGTGCAACAAAGCATCGACACAACAGTGCAACAAAGCATCGACACAACAGTGCAACAAAGCATCGACACAACAGTGCAACAAAGCATCGACACAACAGTGCAACAAAGCATCGACACAACAGTGCAACAAAGCATCGACACAACAGTGCAACAAAGCATCGACACAACAGTGCAACAAAGCATCGACACAACAGTGCAACAAAGCATCGACACAACAGTGCAACAAAGCATCGACACAACAGTGCAACAAAGCATCGACACAACAGTGCAACAAAGTACAGTCGCCCTACCCTTATAACGATATTTGCGTTACACCAAGAAATATTGTTATAAGGGTAATATTGTTATAGGGGTAACTGGTTCATTTCATACACATACGTCATAATACATGGATTTTGTTCATTTTTTACGCTCTTCATATCATCAAAAACTGTCGTACATGCACATTATGTACATAGCAAGGTGCCCACTGGTGCCCCCATTGCATTTCGTCATGTCCCAGCGACTTGTCAAGTGAAGCTTGCCCTACCTGGATAGTGGGCTCTGTGGTGTAATAAGTAACATCATAACAGAACGCTATCCCTGGGCATAGCATTGTCTGGGCCTGCAACTCTTTCCGTTAGGGGAGATGTAGTGTAATGAGTAGCATCATGACAGAACTCTATCCCTGGGCATAGCATTGACTGGGCCTGCAACTCTTTCCGTTAGGGGAGATGTAGTATAATGAGTAGCATCATGACAGAACTCTATCCCTAGGCATATCATTGTCTGTCTCCAGGTTTCTCCTTCCTACTCCCTACACTCACTCGCATTGATCTAACGTCACGTGTGTACTTGTATAAGAACCGCACTCAGCCCGCAGCCTGCCTGCTGTACCATTGACTCATGCATTCATGTACCGCTGCACTTGCTGGCTGCGCATCACTAACCCTTCCCCTTCTATGGCACAGTCCCCGCATGCACTGAATGCAGTACTCGGGTGCGCGTGCGTATTCATGTCTACGTCTGAGTGCACTGCCCTCGGGCTCCATCTATACATGGCATCCCGCAACAGCTCACTGCAACGGCTCACTGCAACAGCACTGCAACCGCTTACTGCAACGGCTTACTGCAACGGCTTACTGCAACGGCTTACTGCAACGGCTTACTGCACAGGCTCACTGCAACGGCTTACTGCAACGGCTTACTGCAACAGCTTACTGCAATGGCTTACTGCAACGGCTTACTGCAACGGCTCACTGCAACGGCCCACTGCAACAGCTCACTGCAACGGCTTACTGCAACGGCTGACTGCAACAGCTTACTGCAACGGCTCACTGCAACACCTCACAGCAGCCGGAAGCCACCAAGCGGTGGAGAAACTCCTGTGGCGAGCCAAAACGGCATGCCTGCTGCCGCCGAGCCCAACACAAGTGCCACCTCCACTACCTGTTCAGGTCGCACAGCCATTGCACCGGAGCGGCTCATCTCGACAATGTAAACATGGACCTGCAACTCTTTCCGTTAGGGGAGATGTGGTGTAATAAGTAACATCATAACAGAACGCTATCCCTGGGCATAGCATTGTCTGGGCCTGCAACTCTTTCCGTTAGGGGAGATGTAGTGTAATGAGTAGCATCATGACAGAACTCTATCCCTGGGCATAGCATTGACTGGGCCTGCAACTCTTTCCGTTAGGGGAGATGTAGTATAATGAGTAGCATCATGACAGAACTCTATCCCTAGGCATATCATTGTCTGTCTCCAGGTTTCTCCTTCCTACTCCCTACACTCACTCGCATTGATCTAACGTCACGTGTGTACTTGTATAAGAACCGCACTCAGCCCGCAGCCTGCCTGCTGTACCATTGACTCATGCATTCATGTACCGCTGCACTTGCTGGCTGCGCATCACTAACCCTTCCCCTTCTATGGCACAGTCCCCGCATGCACTGAATGCAGTACTCGGGTGCGCGTGCGTATTCATGTCTACGTCTGAGTGCACTGCCCTCGGGCTCCATCTATACATGGCATCCCGTACTGGGCACGCTGCTTCCGGTCGCTGCTGTATGCACGCAGCACCGCCGTCCATTCCGCTCTCTGTCTTCTTTACACAGTGATTCCCGATTGGAACCACCTCTTCGTTTCTGCTCTCCTTACAGTTAGTTGTGCTTTTCCGTGTCCGATAATGTTCCCCCTTTTGCAATAAACAGTCAGGCGAAACTACTCTAAGTAGACACCGCTACAGGCTCTACATAATCCCTGCTAGATATTGTTATAAAATGGAAAATGTCGATTGGTCAGCCCATTTTATATCGTTATAGGGGTAATATCGTTATAGCAATATTGTTATAGAGGTAAGACATTGCATGCACAAGTCAATGGAGTGATTAGGTTTGGCAGAAAAATATCGTTATAAGGGTAATATCGTTATAGAGGTTATCGTTATAAGGGTAGGCCGACTGTATCGACACAACAGTGCAACAAAGCATCAACAAAAATAATAATATATTCCCACGTGTAGAAATGAACACAAGACTATATACTAGGGTTGCAAGGAATATTCGAATATCCGATTGATATTCGTTTAGAAACGCGATAGAAGGAATATGAATACGTTAATGCGTCGATCTACGGTTGTACAGAGGATGTGACACGTGCGGACCCTCTGCTCAAGTGTCGCTCTATCGTAGTTCTAGAATGAATGTAGTGATATGTACATGTGCACGCGCTCTAAACGCGTCGATCTGCGGTAGTAGCACTAGCACCGATGTTGTGGCCTTGAATCGTGTCGCTATATACCGTATTTTCCGGTTGTATGTCGACCGTTTATGACTAAAAATAGAAGGAGAAAAGGGCGGGGTCGACTTACAACCGGGATTCGACTTATAACCGGGAACTGTCAGAATCTTACAAAAAATGCCCTGCCCTGCATGCATGAGTGCACCATGTGTGAAATTTTGAAGTCGTCCAATATAATCAAGAAGCCGGGAAATCGAAACACACTGGATCTACGCTGTTGCGGCTCTGTATGGACATTACATTGCATTGTGGATTTGAACACCGCATCGCCGTGTCCCTGAGCATGAGTATTACTACTATGCAGTGCTGCGAAGGCCCGAGCTACAGGGAGAATGATCGTGACGCAAGCCAGGACTTACCGGTGAATTCCCACTGAGAAGTGCCTGCGAAGGCATGATACCACCCGGTGTAGACTGTAGTTTCATAAAGTCGTTGCTCGGACTGAGCAGTGACATGTCGAAATTGAAGATGCCAGCAAGCGCGTCACTGCCGACCGTGCCATCCACAGCATCCATGTCGGCTTTGATAGATATGTCGCTGGTAAACGAACTGCCGGCGCCCGTTATGTTCAAGCGTGACATGTGTGGCAGTGAACAGCTTCCGTCTAAACTGTGTAACGATCCCTGAAAATAGTAAACACAAATCACAGAAGGCAGGTTAACGAGGGCCATCACGGGGTACCAACTGTTATTCGAGATGGAATAGAGGTACACGTATATAACTGGAAATACAGACAGCAAAGCCCTCTGGTCATATAGAGCGCTCAATCGGCTCACATGAGCAGGGCAATATCACACGAGTCACCAGAGTATGAGTCACAGTCTTACAACTAAGCAGACGTGGGTTACTCTGTGAGTCGTGTAACTGGAACTTGTGAAAATACTTCAATGGACATCTCATTGGTACTACAGGTCTACTGTCCATATAACGTAATCTCTGGGACCACGCAACCATTATGTTATATCGAGATGCATGTTATGTAGAAAACCGTGTGTAAAATACCAGATGCACCTCAAAATGAAGGGTATTACTGTACAAGGCGGGTTCAACCGTGCAAACATATACACACTGTACCACCATCGACATCAGATACCATCAATGCCGCAGAATATAATGCACATAGGACTAAACTGGCTAGCTACGGCTACAGCTTGATTGTGCCGCGCACGTGAATCTACGTTGTATCGAGAGTGTACACGTCGGGGACTGCGCCGTAGGGTGCGTTATGCCGAGGTTTACGTTATGTAGGACTAAACTGGCCTAAACTGCCTAGCTCATACCGTGCACGTGAATTTGTTGTATCGAGAGTGCGCACGTCGGGGACCGCCGCAGCGTGTGTTATGTCGAGGTTTATGTTATGTAGGATTATGTTGTGTAGAACAAAATTTGTATGGGAGTGATGCTGTTCGGCGCAGGATTTGGCTTTTTTATGTACGAACGAGGTTTATGTACAAGTCAGAGTTGATATATCGAGAGCAGACCTGTACCAGGTTTAGTTTAATGTCGTTGTGCTGCATTGCTGAGTTCACAAGGCAAGAAACAGTACCGTTTACAGGTTGAGCAAGAGAAAAAATACATGCACGCAAACAATCTCTTCTCAAGTCGAGAGAGATCGAGAGAGAGAGAAAGAGAGAGATGGGTACTAACCGGTGACAGCATCAGTGGCACCCCAGGTTGTACGCCGAGGAAATGGTTTGACGATGCAGATGTGGCGGAGCTAGTCGCGCTCTGAAGACCATCACAAAGGCGGTGGTGGCGTAGGTTATCAGGAGCCGGACTGCTCTCATCGATCGCATCACCAGGCGTACAGAGCTGTGATCCAGCCCGGCCACTTGGCGAGATACACATGAGCTTTGACGGAGGCTCGGATGGGCTGAGAACATCCCCAGGGGTCATCGAGCGGGGCGGCCGAGATGAACGAATTGAGCCGGGAGCCTCTGCAACAGAATGGCCCAGGCGAAGGATTTCGGGTGACAGACTAATGCCACTGTCAGATGGCATCATGACAGAGCTCAAATCGCAACCCGCTGTCGTCATGTCGGGCAGTGACAGTAACTGCTGGTCAGTCGTAGATGAGGCGGTGACGTTACTGGGATGGCCTTGGCTGTACGCAGCTGTAGAGCGTGGAACACTGGCTGACGGGCAGTTTGAGCCAAATCCATTGAACTGGGCTGGTTCATTTCTAGAGTTGAGACTCACTGATGTTCCCAGAGGGATCATTCTGCATAATGAAAGCACACAATAGAAATACTCGAATTTCAGAAATATTTTGCTCAATATTTTCGGTATGAGGGCAACAGGCCAAGTTAGGTGAACAGAAATTTTCGGTACAGAGAAGCAGTTCCCTATTGGATTGGGTGTGTTAGTGTTTGTTCGGCGTATCAAAAGTTTAGGTATGAAACAGACGCACCGAAAGTACCGAAAATTTGTGAAATTACAGTAATCTATAATAAGACAGTCTGTCCATGGTTTTCATTTGCATTGGACTCGTTCTCTACACTTGCGATAATTTAGCGGCAATTCTAATGTTGTAGCGTTGTTCTTTTGTAGTTTAGTGGAACCTGTATTGAGTAACTGAGTTTTATGTTTCGTTACATTGTCGACAGATCTCCTGTGTACCGGTTTTGTGGCACAATGATTATAGCCATTTGTCGTCTCCATTCTTGTGCAATCATGCATATGTCGGTTGGTTCTCTTCATGTTATTGTGACCTATTTCATAGATGTTGGTTGCCTTGTTGCTTTCTCTCCCCTCTCCTCTCACCCAAGCCATTCTGCATAAGCGAAGCTGTGGACGCAGCATACTGCTGCTACACCTCAACGCGGAAATGCGTATAATAATAATAATAATAATAAGTCCTGGTGGTGACAGTCAATTTTTTCTTCAGACTTTTCCCGCTTGTCTCTTTCCCTCAAACTAGTGAAGATTTTATGACTTGGGGCTCCCCGCGTGCTAGAGTGTACGTGAAGTGTGTGGGTACAGTGAGGGCTGCGTCCCACCCGCCTGTGTGGATTCACAGGAAGTGTGAGTTACGAAGTCTGAAGAAAATGTTGAACAGTCTCTGCTGGGATGACGACTACACCATAGCTCAGTGGTTAGAGCATCGCTAGCTACAAGCGAGGGTCCCTGGTTCGTGTCCTGGTGGTGACAGTCAATTTTTTCTTCAGACTTCCCGTTTGTCTCTTTCCCTCAAACTAGTGAAGATTTTATGACTTGGGGCTCCCCGCGTGCTAGAGTGTACGTGAAGTGTGTGGGTACAGTGAGGGCTGCGTCCCACCCGCCTGTGTGGATTCACAGGAAGTGTGAGTTACGAAGTCTGAAGAAAATGTTGAACAGTCTCTGCTGGGATGACGACTACACCATAGCTCAGTGGTTAGAGCATCGCTAGCTACAAGCGAGGGTCCCTGGTTCGTGTCCTGGTGGTGACAGTCAATTTTTTCTTCAGACTTTTCCCGTTTGTCTCTTTCCCTCAAACTAGTGAATAATAATAATAATAATAATTTGAAACTCGGATGTTGAGCCATAAATAAATGTGGAAGAGAAAAAGACATATGGATACGAGTTAAGAGTAACTCTCCATCACTGTAACATGATACTATATACAGTCAGAAAGTGCAATAACTAGGCACAAAACTGACAGAGTACTGAAACATTCGACGGCTACGGAGATGTGTTGAAGCTAGGTGTCAGGACGTCGAATGTTTCAGTACTCTGTCAGTTTTGTGCCTAGTTATTGCACTTTCTGACTGTATATAGTATCATGTTACAGTGATGGAGAGTTACTCTTAACTCGTATCCATATGTCTTTTTCTCTTCCACAAATAATAATAATAATAATAATAATTCCCTCAAACCAGTTAATAATAATAATATTAACTGGTTTGAGGGAAAGAGACAAACGGGAAAAGTCTGAAGAAAAAATTGACTGCCACCACCAGGACTCGAACCAGGGACCCTCGCTTGTAGCCAGCGATGCTCTAACCACTGAGCTATGGTGTAGTCGTCATCCCAGAATAATAATAATAATAAAATAAGACATAGTCATGTGCAAGAGCTTGTAGTGACTATATTGCAAAAATCCTTGCACATTGATTACATTCAAAAAAGGTCTGGGCTTCAAATCGAGTGAGTGCGTGACGTGGGATCTAACTAGAGCAGCACTGTATTAAAATAGTACAGTCAGACCTCGCTTAACCCTTTACCGGTCTACCATAAGCGAACCGATACTATAGTATCGGTACGTTTGGCCCTCATTTTTGGGAGGTCTTGTTGCTAGGAGACAGCTAAAATGGCGCTCTACGCGTAGCTGAGGTCCAAGGCTTTCTGACGATGTACAAAACAACCATGCTTACCATACAAATTTTTGCCGTATCGATCGACTGAAGTTTGTTGAAATTGG